>NC_089839.1:209073868-209243868 GCF_035609145.1 Eleutherodactylus coqui | reverse complement strand
GAGATTACAAGCAGTAAGTAGGCAGATTGTATGCAGATTACAAGCAGTAAGTAGGCAGATTGTATGCAGATTGTAGGATGGATTACAGACAGATTCCAAGTAGTAAGCAGGCAGATTGTATGCAGATTACAAGCAGTAAGTAGGCAGATTGTATGCAGATTGTAGGATGAATTACAGACAGATTCCAAGCAGTAAGAAGGCAGATTGCAGGCAGATTGTATGCAGATTGTAGGCAGATTACAAGCAGTAAGTAGGCAGATTGCAGACAGATTGTATGCAGATTGTAGGATGGATTACAAACATTTTCAAGCAGTAACTAGGCAGATTGCAGGCAGATTGTAGGCAGATTACAAGCAGATTGTAGGCAGATTGTAGGCAGATTGTAGGCAGATTGTAGGATGGATTACAGACAGATTACAAGCAGTAAGTAGGCAGATTGTATGCAGATTGTAGGATGGATTACAGACAGATTCCAAGCAGTAAGTAGGCAGATTGCAGGCAGATTGTATGCAGATTGTAGGCAAATTGTAGGCAGATTGTAGGATGGATTACAGACAGATTACAAGCAGTAAGTAGGCAGATTGTATACAGATTACAAGCAGTAAGTAGGCAGATTGTAGGATGGATTACAGACAGATTACAAGCAGTAAGTAGGCAGATTGTATGCAGATTGTAGGATGGATTACAGACAGATTCCAAGCAGTAAGCAGGCAGATTGTATGCAGATTACAAGCAGTAAGTAGGCAGATTGTATGCAGATTGTAGGATGAATTACAGACAGATTCCAAGCAGTAAGAAGGCAGATTGCAGGCAGATTGTATGCAGATTGTAGGCAGATTACAAGCAGTAAGTAGGCAGATTGCAGACAGATTGTATGCAGATTGTAGGATGGATTACAAACATTTTCAAGCAGTGACTAGGCAGATTGCAGGCAGATTGTATGCAGATTGTAGGCAGATTACAAGCAGTAAGTAGGCAGATTGCAGGCAGATTGCAGGCAGATTGTAGGCAGATTGTAGGCAGATTGTAGGATGGATTACAGACAGATTACAAGCAGTAAGTAGGCAGATTGTATGCAGATTGTAGGATGGATTACAGACAGATTCCAAGCAGTAAGTAGGCAGATTGCAGGCAGATTGTATGCAGATTGTAGGCAAATTGTAGGCAGATTGTAGGATGGATTACAGACAGATTACAAGCAGTAAGTAGGCAGATTGTATGCAGATTGTATGCAGATTACAAGCAGTAAGTAGGCAGGTTGTAGGATGGATTACAGACAGATTACAAGCAGTAAGTAGGCAGATTGTATGCAGATTGTAGGATGGATTAAAGACAGATTCCAAGCAGTAAGTAGGCAGATTGTATGCAGATCGTTTGACATGTTACAGACAGATTGCAGGCAGAATACAGGCACATTACAGGCAGATTACAGGCACATTACAGGCACATCGCAGGCAGATTGCAGGCAGATTGCAGGCACATTGTATGTAGATTGTATGCAGATTGTAGATAGATTACAAGCAGTAAGTAGGCAGATTGTATGCAGATTGTATGAAGATTGTAGGCAGATTGTAGGATGGATTACAGACAGATTACAAGCAGTAAGTAGGCAGATTGTATGCAGATTACAAGCAGTAAGTAGGCAGATTGTATGCAGATTGTAGGATGGATTACAGACAGATTCCAAGCAGTAAGAAGGCAGATTGTATGCAGATTGTAGGCAGATTACAAGCAGTAAGTAGGCAGATTGCAGGCAGATTGCAGGCAGATTGTAGGCAGATTGTAGGATGGATTACAGACAGATTGCAAGCAGTAAGTAGGCAGATTGTATGCAGATTGAAGGCCGTTTGTAGGATGGATTACAGACAGATTACAAGCAGTAAGTATGCAGATTGTAGGACGGATTACAGACAGATTACAAGCAGTAAGTAGGCAGATTGTATGCAGATTATAAGCAGTAAGTAGGCAGATTGTATGCAGATTGTAGGATGAATTACAGACAGATTCCAAGCAGTAAGAAGGCAGATTGCAGGCAGATTGTATGCAGATTGTAGGCAGATTACAAGCAGTAAGTAGGCAGATTGCAGACAGAGTGTATGCAGATTGTAGGATGGATTACAAACAGATTCCAAGCAGTAAGTAGGCAGATTGCAGGCAGATTGTATGCAGATTGTAGGCAGATTACAAGCAGTAAGTAGGCAGATTGCAGGCAGATTGTAGGCAGATTGTAGGATGGATTACAGACAGATTCCAAGCAGTAAGTAGGCAGATTGCAGGCGGATTGTATGCAGATTGTAGGCAAATTGTAGGCAGATTGTAGGATGGATTACAGACGGATTACAAGCAGTAAGTAGGCAGATTGTATGCAGATTGTATGCAGATTACAAGCAGTAAGTAGGCAGATTGTAGGATGGATTACAGACAGATTACAAGCAGTAAGTAGGCAGATTGTATGCAGATTGTAGGATGGATTAAAGACAGATTCCAAGCAGTAAGTAGGCAGATTGTATGCAGATCGTTTGACATGTTACAGACAGATTGCAGGCAGATTACAGGCACATTACAGGCACATTACAGGCACATCGCAGGCAGATTGCAGGCACATTGCAGGCAGATTGTATGTAGATTGTATGAAGATTGTATGCAGATTGTAGGATGGATTACAGACAGATTACAAGCAGTAAGTAGGCAGATTGTATGCTGATTACAAGCAGTAAGTAGGCAGATTGTATGCAGATTGTAGGATGGATTACAGACAGATTCCAAGCAGTAAGAAGGCAGATTGTATGCAGATTGTAGGCAGATTACAAGCAGTAAGTAGGCAGATTGCAGGCAGATTGTATGCAGATTGTAGGGTGGATTACAGACAGATTACAAGCAGTAAGTAGGCAGATTGTATGCAGATTATAAGCAGTAAGTAGGCAGATTGTATGCAGATTGTAGGCAGATTGTAGGATGGATTACAGACAGATTACAAGCAGTAAGTAGGCAGATTGTATGCAGATTGTAGGCAGTTTGTAGGATGGATTACAGACAGATTACAAGCAGTAAGTATGCAGATTGTAGGATGGATTACAGACAGATTACAAGCAGTAAGTAGGCAGATTGTATGCAGACTGTATGCAGATCGTTTGACGGATTACAGGCACATTACAGGCACATTGCAGGCAGATTGCAGGCAGATTACAGGCAGATTACAGGCACATTGCAGGCAGATTGCAGGCAGATTGTATGCAGATTGTAGACAGATTACAAGCAGTAAGTAGACAGATTGCAGGCAGATTGTATGAAGATTGTAGGCAGATTGTAGGATGGATTACAGACAGATTACAAGCAGTAAGTAGGCAGATTGTATGCAGATTGTAGGATGGATTACAGACAGATTCCAAGCAGTAAGTAGGCAGATTATATGCAGATTGTTGGATGGATTACAGACAGATTACAAGCAGTAAGTAGGCAGATCATTTGACGGATTGCAGGCAGATTGCAGGCAGATTGTATGCAGATTGTAGACAGATTACAAGCAGTAAGTAGACAGATTGCAGGCAGATTGTATGAAGATTGTAGGATGGATTACAGACAGATTACAAGCAGTAAGTAGGCAGATTGTATGCAGATTGTAGGATGGATTTCAGACAGATTACAAGCAGTAAGTAGGCAGATTGCAGGCAAATTGTATGCAGATTGTAGGATGGATTACAGACAGATTACAATCAGTAAGTAGGCAGATTGTATGCAGACTGTATGCAGATCGTTTGACGGATTACAGGCAGATTGCAGGCAGATTACAGGCATATTGCAGGCAGATTGCAGGCAGATTGCAGGCAGATTGTATGCAGATTGTAGACAGATTATAAGCAGTAAGTAGGCAGATTGCAGGCAGATTGTATGCAGATTGTATGAAGATTGTAGGCAGATTGTAGGATGGATTACAGACAGATTACAAGCAGTAAGTAGCTAGATTGCAGGCAGATTGTATGCAGATTGTAGGATGGATTACAGACAGATTACAAGCAGTAAGTAGGCAGAGTGTATGCAGATTGTAGGCAGATGGTAGGATGGATTACAGACAGATTACAAGCAGTAAGTAGGCAGATTGTATGCAGATTGTAGGATGGATTACAGGCAGATTACAAGCAGTAAGTAGGCAGATTGTATGCAGATTGTAGGATGGATTACAGACAGATTACAAGCAGTAAGTAGGCAGATTGTATGCAGATTGTAGAAAGATTACAAGCAGTAAGTAGGCAGATTGTATGCAGATTGTATGCAGATTGTAGACAGATTACAAGCAGTAAGTAGGCAGATTGTATGCAGATTGTAGGCAGATCGTAGGATGGATTACAGACAGATTACAAGCAGTAAGTAGGCAGATTGTATGCAGATTGTAAACAGATTACAAGCAGTAAGTAGGCAGATTGCAGGCAGATTGTAGGATGAATTACTGACAGATTACAAGCAGTCAGTAGGTAGATTGCAGACAGATTGTATGCAGATTGTAGGCAGATGGTAGGATGGATTACAGACAGATTACAAGCAGATTGTATGCAGATTGTAGGCAGATTGTAGGATGGATTACAGACAGATTACAAGCATTAAGTAGGCAGATTGTATGCAGATTGTAGGATGGATTACAAACAAATTACAAGCAGTAAGTAGGCAGATTGTATGCAGATTGTAGACAGATTACAAGCAGTAAGTAGGCAGATTGCAGGCAGATTGTATGCAGATTGTATGCCGATCGTTTGACGGATTGCAGGCAGATTGCAGGCAGATTACAGGCAGATTGCAAGCAGATTGTATGCAGATTGTTGGATGGATTACAGACAGATTACAAGCAGTAAGTAGGCAGATTGCAGGCAAATTGTAGGATGGATTACAGACAGATTACAAGCAGTAAGTAGGCAGATTGTATGCAGCTTGTAGGATGGATTACAAACAGATTACAAGCAGTAAGTAGGCAGATTGTATGCAGATTGTAAACAGATTACAAGCAGTAAGTAGGCAGATTGCAGGCAAATTGTATGCAGATTGTATGCCGATCGTTTGACGGATTACAGGCAGATTGCAGGCAGATTACAGGCACATTGCAGGCAGATTACAGGCAGATTGCAGGCAGATTGTATGCAGATTGTTGGATGGATTACAGACAGATTACAAGCAGTAAGTAGGCATGTTGCAGGCAGATTATTGTCAGTATATAGGCAGTATATAGGAGGTGCTGAGGCAGTGCATCAACGGGGACTACATAGAGGGCTCGATGGAGGGGGTTATTTGCTGCGGGGAGTGGGTCGGGTGCTCTTACCTAGGCTTCTTTATGGAAAATGGCAGTGAGAAACATGTGGTGGCTGAATCCTCCCTTGCACGGCCTCTCAAATCACTCCACCTCCCTACTGCTCGTCGTGTCGTCCAACCAATGGGGTGGCTGGAATAGGCATTACAAGCAGTAGAGTTCCCCGCCTCCCGCGAGTACGTCATCGACTGAATCACGTGACCGGCGTCTCGGGAGCGCGCACGTCGGGCTCCATCAAGCGCGGTGCACCATGGGAGAAAACCCTGGTGCACCTTGGAAGAAATTTTATAAGTTGCTGAAACGCTGGAACGGTGAGTAGAAACCATCGTTAAAAGCCATTTAAACTTGTGCATAGTAATGTTTGCTTTAGAAGGGGGACTGGGCAAAAAAAAAAAAATCACTTCTGCCTCGGGACAACCCCTTTAAGTTTCTTCTGTTCCTTTTGGTGGCCTATAGAAAACCCCTATCAGGATTTTGTTATTTTTTTCTCCCTGTATTTCTACCCACGGAGATTCCACCTGTTCATCTCCTTTAGCTATATCTTCATTGCGGTTTGACACCTCTTCTATCCACCTTAATAATACGTTTTCAGTTTCTTCTGTTGCTTTTGGTGGCCTATAGAAAACCCCGATCAGGATTTTATTTTTTTCTCCCTGTTTTTCTACCCACGGAGATTCCACCTATTCATCTCCTTTAGCTATATCTTCTCGTAGCCTCAGCATTAGGTACAATTCTAGGCATTTGTTTTTTGACAATGAGTGTATATTATGCAGGCGAGGATCCGCTTTGCTAAAGACTCTGTATCACACAACTCCTCTAGCTGAGTGAAGGAAACATCAAGTGCTCCATTGCTGAAAAAGGTTTGGAACCACTGGTCTAGGCTTTATGTATTGTTGTTTGGTGATTGCTAATTCCTTAGCAACTATGATTGACCATTTGTGGATATATAGATACAGTCGACGGAAAATCGCTACATTTGTGTGCAAGAGCACTAAAGCTCAATCCTGAATGGAGACACTGACTAGAGAAAGCTCACTGTCACATCCATTCTTTCAATTATCAAAGGTACCAGGTCTCTGTGTGCCATACGGGGTTTGCGCCAGAGCCTGTTGGGAAGGGTCACTATATATACCCACGCCCAAATAAGGTTACACTTGCAAAACCACATGCACATGTATGAATCCGCCCTTTAAGTGAATCTGGAAAAATTGGAAAACTGTTGTAGGTGTGTTCAAATTGGCAGCTGGTGGGGCTAATGCAAGCAGGTGGGATCGAATATTTCTGCTTCCTAAACATAATAAACTGCTTCTATGTGCAGCATGATAATTTTTAAACTTTGTGCAAGGGCTCGGCGATAGATCAAAAATTACAATTTCGTTTTTTTTCAAACTTAAGGACAATTTTTGATTTTAATCTTGATTTTCATTTTTTTGCAAAAACAAGCTAAGGGAATGCCAAGACACATTTTTTACATAAAGGAATTGCATGATTATCAGAACTGTCCTTAGCTGTCACCATCAATTAGAAGGTTGAATTAACACGGCTGTGTGCGGTCCATGTGAAGAATGTGAAGCTCTATGAGGCTTCGTAAGCTTGCTGAGGTGCGGCGGTCTCACAGAGAAGGCGCACAACAAGCTGCTCCTGGAACTGCAGGAAGGCGAGCGTTCCCGGGGCTTCTTGTAGATTACAGATTACAGGTAGCGATCTGAATAATGCCGGGCTCACACGGCCGTATGTGGAATCAGCTTGCGGAGGTCTGCAGCGGATGCCGGTTGTGAGGCCAGCTGTGGCCCTGCGTACGGCCACGTAATATACTGCACATAACTGCATACTCACAGTACACAGTACTCATGCACAGTACACCTTTTTTTGTTTATATTTCCCAGGCCCTCACTTAGGTACCTGCAGCCCGTACACAATGTAATTGCGAATGGGCTGCAGGTATATCCACGACCATAGAGCACAATGGGTTCTATGTTGCAAATATCCGTTCTGTTTTACATAGTACCGACCGGCTAATGTGAGCGGAATCGCGGAATCCACTGCATTTGATTCATCTGCGTATTGCCGCGGATCAAAGACATACAGAATCCGCAATTTCTATCTGGTCATGTGAGACCAGTCTAAGGTAGATAGCTAAGTTTTTATAGTGTGACCGGGGACCGCTCTACGAGGCCACCGGTCACTGCTCCAGGCTCTAGTCTGTCTTTGATAGTCGGAAGCACGGGAATTTTACATTTCCTAAGCCTCGCTGGCTCCTGCGCATGTAACCGTCATTCTGCCGGCAGGCGCATGCGCAGAAGTCGGTAAGGGTCCGTGAAGGATAATCGCGTCAGGGTTCAAATGCGGAGGACTCTGGTAAAGCGTTTCATCTCCCCTCACCATTCAGGAAAAATTAAACTTCAACTTTTTTAAACTTTTATGTGATCACCGCTATCCAATGTGATCAGGGATCACTTATCATGGCTCTCAGTCACTGCAGCAGGTTCTTGGCCACCTTTAGTAGCCAAGAGCAAGGAGACTTTAAATTACTGCAGCAATCCGCAGCTTTTGCACATCTGTCCGACAGTTTGACGACAGGCGCATGTGCAGAAGCTGCGGTAAGGTCCGTGGATAAATCGGGGAGCCTTAGGTACATAATTTCATCTCCGCTCATGTCTATGATCATGAGGGGAGATGAAACAAACTTTTTATTTCTTTTTTTTTACTTTACATGCTGGATATCTAATGGATAACAGTGATCATGTGACCAGGGACTGCATACCACAGCCCCCAGTGACATCTCCTGGCTCTCGGCTACTCATGCTAGCTGGGAGCAGGGAGATTTTAATTCTCCCAGGCTCTCCGGCCTTCTGCGCATGTGCCCAACATTGTGGGACATCATGGAGGATTGAGGTGAGTGGTTTATTTCCCTTTTTGTTTACTTTTATGCGATCGCCATTATCCATTGGATAAATCAGTTTTAGCTTAGTGTCTGAAGGAGGCAGACCTCTTGCTCTGCAGGTCTTCTTTTTTTAAATTTTTTTTCTTCTTCACTTCTAGCTGGGCATCGGGGATTGGCTAACAAGTGGGGAAGGGTCAAAAAGTGCTGCCAAACACACTGTTATCCACTCCTCTAAGAAGACAAAATGGACCAGAGCATCACTTATGACTCTGCTTCCCGCCAGCAATAGGGTCATCTGAATGTTCCGGACTCCTACCCCCAATTCCAGCGACCTGTCAATGCGATGTCACTGAAGCAGTGACCCTGCTGGTGGCTGGGGGAGCTGAAGGGAAGAGGATTAAGATACATGAGTAGACGAGAGTAGGTGAATATTGCACCATCGTACCTCCACTTCTTTTCCCCTTCTCACCTTCCCCCTTGGATCCATCCACCACCGCGCCGATGACTGTAGTTGCTGGCACGCTCTTCCCTCCCCCATCAGTGCAGCGATGATGTACCTTCGGGGCAGGGGGCAATATCTGGGGTCCCATTAGTATGCAGGGAGGGTGTGCAATTACACCTGATCCCTGCACTATCCTTCACAATACTCTCTCATTCCAGTCGGGTTATGCTCTAGCGAGCCCCTGGCCTCTAGAACCCTAGAGGATGCAACCAGGGACCTCCCTCTGCCCATGCTGCTACTTGAAGATGGAGCCGCCTCCAGCCTAAGCTTAACTTGAGCCTCCGGCTGTAGGCTGGTATAGGCAGCAACTGGGGGCAGGACTGCCAACTAATGGTGTTTGGGTGAAAATTGCCCCCCTCCCTGCGTGAATCCTCTAGGTATCCGGCCTGGCCCTTGCTCCCAGCTGTGAGTGCTACTGGCCTTGCCTCCAGGCAGACAGGCAGGGTGGGCTCAAATCAAACCCTTGGCTCCTAGGCCTGTTTAGGCCATGCCATAGGCGGGGCTCCGGATGCTGCGCGACCCAACAGCGGTGCTGCCTCTGGATGGGGCTCAGATTGAGTCCATGGATTCTAGGCCTGGTAGACAGTGATGCAGCTGGGGCTCTGGATGGTGTGCAGGGAGGGGGTGGAACCTTCTTCTCTCCATGCGTGCTTCACTTACAGCACCAAAAATCCAGCCTCTCCCCCCCCAACCTTCCAGGCCTGTTTAGGCTGCAATGGAGGGGGGAGGAGTATAGAAACCCATCAGGGTTCTAACCGCCATGTGGACAATCTGCTGTCATCTGTAAAGCGAGAGACGCATTATAGCTAATCTGCCTTCATACATTGAATCATAGTATGAGGCGGCGTATTTGCTCCCCTCTTTCTGAGGTGCAAATATCCTGCTGATAGACCCCGTGTCTGACAGGACATTTGGCCTTTCCGTATCTGACATCATAGTTATATACGCAATGATAAGAGAACCTTCTTTAGGCCAAGAATGGTACCCTTCACAAAGCAGTATTTTTACCATGCTCAGGCATGGTATGTACCAGTAATTAACACTTCTATCTATGGGAGGAATAAGTCCATCATGCAACAGTCTGCATAGCCTGACTTTACATTCCCAGGAGTTTGAGTGGTCATCATCTACCATAAACCAGGGTTTTTGACAAGACTTTATTTGTATGTGGTGTGGCAAGTGGGGTTCACTCGCCACTGGATCGCCAACCTCTCTGTTAGTAAATAGGCACCACACGTGTACAAAATGGCTCACGAGACTTGAAATCTCTTTAAATTTGGCACCTGCCAGTTTTATTTCATGTTGCATATCATAAAATCCGAGCCGCAGCCCATCCTGCGGACAGGCTGCGGATCGGATAACTTCAAGGATCTCTCCCATGATCTGTTTATACCCAGGACTGCGACGGTAACAGAAGGGCATCCTCTACATCTAAAAGAAAGCAGGTTTTATCACGAACACATAGAGGGGTTCTTTACTGTAAGAGCAGTGAGACCGTGGAACTCTCTGCCTGAGTATGTGATAATGGCAAAATCGATAGAGGAGTTTAAGGGGGGACATCTTTTTAGAGCACTACAATATTACTGGATATTGACATAAGGTGAACAGTGGGGGTTTTTTTTATCTCAAATCTTGATCCAGGGATTACACTGACTGCCATTATGTAGTTGGGAAGGGATGTTTTTCTCCAAATGAGCTAAAGTGGCTCGTTGTTTTTTTATTTATTTTTTGCAATCCTCTGGACCAACAAGCGGGTGGAAATCGGCTGAACTAGATGGACATTTTCTTCATTCAGCCTAACATACTATATTACTTTGTTACTATGTAACTCTCTACCGGCCAACACTCACACTTCTGGTAGCACCGCCACATCCTGGGTAGAGTAGGCCCAAGCCAAGCAGAAGGGAATCGCTCAGCTTCCTCTATTCTCTCCACACATGGACTGATCTGTGTCTGTGTAGCTCTCGCACAGACTTGCAGACTTGTCATCTCTTCCAAACAGAATAGAAGAAGACCCAGTCTCTAACTCTCTTCTACTTTTGCAAGAACTCCTGCTAACTCTCAGACTTCTGATAGACTGACTTGCATACACTTTGCAAACACCTAGCACAATCACATGACACATAAAGTGATACATTTTCCAGACATAACCCAGATGTTAACCCATTCAGTGCTGCAGAGGTGTAATACACATCAAATGCATACCACATAGAAGACACTGATAATACTATTGCATGAGACAAACATTTAACATTATGGAGAGACCCCGCTAACTCTGGGCCACTACACTGGCATCTGTCGTAATCTGTATTATTATTTGTTTGTAATCTACATTATTATGTGCTTGTATGAAGTACCCAACGGGCTACTTAAAACATCAGCAGTAGCAGCCGATTCAGAGACATCCAACACTGGAGTGCTCATGCCTGTTAGTACTACAGTTGCATGGGACAATATCCTGTACTGAGAATAGGGTCTATATATATCCTCTTCTGGTCTTCTTTCAGATTGCTTTTTCTTAAAAATTTGCCACCATAGCTACGCCCCCTCTGCCACATCAGCACCACGTCTGCTCCTATGGCAAGACCCATAAGCCCCATAGACCAGCAGCTCTGGAGGAGGAAGAGAAGATGCCACACAGCCTTCACCTGTAATCCGGCCTGAGATAACTGCCCCTACAGCGACCCGGGAGACAATTCTCAAGAAGGGAGAACAGCGCCTGCTGCCTCTAATTTCATAAGTATACTTGTATTCTTCATGTTAGGAACTCCTGAGAGCTCCCAGCACCTCTCTGGATACCTGCCTCCCAACAGGACAGAAAAAACACTAGGGAGGTTGGGAAAGGAAGGGGAGCTTTAAAGCTCTCTGTGTGTTCCTGTCCTAGCAGAAGGCGGCGATCTCAGGAGTGCTGTCTCTTCTTAAAATAAACCCTCAAAGTTGATGGCTACCTAAGTATCCATCAACTTTGAGGGTTATATTACTTAAAAGATGACACATCAACCAACTATTACTGTAATTGATAACTTCCTTCAGAGAATCAACCTTCCATCACTATCTGAGGTACAACTCAACAGCCTTATTGCTCCTATTCTCCCATCAGAAGAAGCTGATGTAATTATATCTTAAACCCAATAAATCTCCGGGCCCTGATGGCTTCACCAATCAATGCAAACTTTTTTTCATCCATATTATCCCCACATTTAATTTATACTTTTAATAGAACAGTTTCCTGTGGACGTCTCCCAGTAGGAATGCTACAAGCCATTATTGTCACAATTCCCAAACCAGGAAAAGCTTCAGATACATCTGCCAATTTCAGGCCAATTTCTTTACTAAATTTGACACCAAGATATATTCAAAACTCCGAGCTCAGAGACTTCTTTCAGTTCTTCCTAACATAATTCATAATAACCAAGGAGACTTTAAGAAAGGGAGAAAGACCCTGGATGGTACCAGGAGGGTGATCAATCTAATTGTAAGGGCTGAACTCAGTGGAATGTCTTCTCTGCTCCTTGCTTTGGATATAGAGAAGACACTTGACAGACTATATTGGACTACATTTTGCTTTTGTAACACTACATAAATTTAGCATACAAGGCAATATGTTCAGAGCAATACAAGCTCTATACAGTTATTTTTCGGCCAGGGATCTAGCGGATTGGTCAATCTTCAAAACCTCTTCGAATTACTAATGGGAACTTGTCAAGGGTGCCCTTTGTCTCTGTTATTATTTACCCTAGTAATGGAGCCTCTTGCTGAACTAATTAGAACAGAAGAGGGCGTGAGGGACATCCTGACAGGTTTAAGAAATCATAAAATTGGCCATTTTGCAGATGATGTGCTTTTAGCATAATCAAACCATCGTTAACAGCTGTGTATGATATCCTACTCGAGTTTAAGGCTCATTTACAGGCAAAGATATCATAACGATTAAAAGATTGAAAGTTTTAGCGATCATTTTGCATAAAGTGGTAATGGACACTAATGTCCATTAACACTTTATTATCTTTATTTGCATGTAAAAGAGCCTGCAAGAGCTCGGGCTGGGCTCTGCATACAGCTGCATTGTTCTCCTTGGGCAGTCAGCAGAATACAATGGAATCTCCTGCCTCCAGTGGAAAACACAGCATGCGGTCTGTTAAGAGATACTTTATCTCTCTTGGCTGAATAGTGGATGTTAATCTCACCTGAAAATCATTGTTCAGATAAAAAGTGCCTGATGCTTAATTATCGCTCATTTATGGTCATTTGAATAAACCACAAATACTAAGAATTAATGTAGTCAACTCTTTGAGAGACTTTTTTGCCCTTCGAAATAATATACAATATATAAACACTTTTTTTAATGTGGAATCCTTGGTTTCAATTATTTCCCTGATACATTTGCCTTTGTTTTTTATTTGAGTTATTGCTTAAACTTTGTTTCTAATTTTTTCTTCTCCTCTGTTCTCTCTTAAAGTATCTTTTTTAAGTCTTTTGTGTTACATATAGAATTGTATGGTTCACTGTTATATCGTACCAGCCACTATCTGTGAATCTAAAATGCTTTTGTAACCTTTCTTTTGAATGTAAGGCTTGAAAATGTTCAATAAAAATTGATTGGAAAAAAGGAAACGTCTCCCGAATCCGTCCTTTCCTCACTGCAGAACCTCTTCCTATTGCCCTTATTCACTCTTGGTCTGATTACTGCAAGATCGGTCTTCCATTCACTAAACTAAATTCGACCGGAATGCAGTAGCCAGACTTATCATTTTGGAGGCATCGCTATACTGACGCCTCCACCCTGTGTCGGTCACTGTACTGATTGCCTGTCCAATATAGAATACAATTGAAACTCATCACTCTCAACCATAAAGCCCTTCCCAATGACGCATCACCCTAAATCTCCTCCCTCATCTCGGTCTACTACCCTATCCATGCTCTCCACTCTGCTAAGAACTTAGAGTAAATTTCTCTCTAATTCAAACCTCCTACTCCCGCCTCCAAGATGTTTCACAAGCCGCACCAGTTTTCCGGAACCCACTATCCAAGACAATCAGGCTAATTCCCAATGCCCACAGCTTTACGCGTGCCCTAAAAACACACCTACCATATTTCCTAAGCTAAACTCTTCTGCCTTTACGCTGTCTCTACAATCTCCCTTGACAACCTCTGACCCTTCTTCCCATTGCATCCCCCACACACCACATCCATCCATTATTCATAAACACAGCTGGGGATCCACTCACACAGCTTTATGTATGTATAGTAGTCTATGTGTATACTTCCTTATAGTCTGCAAGCTCTTGTAAGCAGGGCCCTCACCCCGGTAGTTCAAGACGTTCATGGGTTTATTACTGGACGTTATGACATTTTTTTCAAAGTTATCCCCAAAGTGTAAGTGCAGAAAAGTATATTAGCACTATATAAATAAAGATTATTATTATTACTCCAAACAGCCAATGGAAGCCAGGAAGGGGAGTAGGTGATAGACACACTACTGTTCTCTATGAGAGTTAACTGAAAATATCTTTCATGATGGCTCAGTACCGTATAAAAGGGTTGTCTCATCATAGACATTGGTTGCACATCTGGATTAGTGGAGTCCAACCCGTGTGATCCCAGCCAATCACTAGAACAGAATGCAGCACATCATTTCCTATTGGCCCCATTCCGCTTTTTTAAATCTAGCAATATTATGGGCCATCATACTCAATAATTGGCCATATGGTTGTCCTGAAAAAAACAGATGGAGCCAAAATAAAAGTGTTGTTCTTTCTATAACTAGGGATTATTTTTGCAGCAGCACTTATATTTCAAGCATCCTGAAAAATCCTGAAAAATCATGCTGCATCCTCAAAAATCCTAAAAAATCATGCTAGGGCTTATTTTCAGGCAATGTCTTATTTTCAGGGAAACGGGGTAGCTAAGTATAAATGCTTGGCGTTTGTTAATCGCTGCATTCAAAGACCCCTTACAGTTTTGGTTTTTTTTGCAAGCAGTGCTGTGTAAGGCTGCCTTCACACTAGGGTGAAAATCATGTAAGATTTGGGCATTGCAAGACGCACCCATTGTTTTTAAGGGGGCAGCGCGGCTTTGAAAGAAATGTGAGAACTCTGCGATCCTCTGTGGCGATGCGAGGCTGTTTTCATATGAGCATCCATGGGCTTTCACATGGTAGCAAGTGCAATATCCGGCCGTGATTCCCAGCCGGTTATCGCACTCGCCAGTGTGAAGCTAGCCTTAGGGCTCAGTCACACGGGCGCATCGGCACCCGTACACCGTCGCCGATGCGCCAGTGTGACTGAGTCGTTACTGCAGAAAGAAGTCGGCTGTACCTGAAGACGGACGTCTCTCTGCAGCGCTGATTAAAGAACACATGACTGGCAATGAAGCCGGTCACATGTTCTTTCCTCCGGCGCTGCAGAGAGACCGTCTTGAGGTACAGCCATCTGCTATCCGCAGTAACACGAGCGCTGATGCGCCCGTGTGACTCAGCCCTAAGGGGTATTTTTTGTGGGATGAGTTGTACTTTGTTGATCGTTTTGATTACTTTCTATTTCGTTTTTTGTACGATGATAGGAAAATTAGCTATTTTGGCCATATTGGCCGTTCATATTTCATGACAGTTTGGAGCCCAGTGATGTATATGTTGTAGGCAATGTGTGAAATGAGTCATTATATAGAATGCCCAAAATGGGACGGCAAAGTATGAAATGATTAATATTTCACACATTTCCTCTTTATTCTATGCAGTGCCAAACAGCGAACCTGCAAAGTATAAAATACTCCCACTAGTAGTGGATTGCCCCCCAACCTCCGCATCCTAGCCTCGGCCATCCATCTTTTTTCCTGCACCAAAAGATATGATTCTAAAGGCCTCCCATTTCTCTTGATCATCTTTGAGATTTTTCGGCATCTTGATTGAAGCCCATCTGTGATAAATTATGTTATTATTTCATATTATTTTATAATTGTCCTTCTCACGATCTATGTTAAAAAATGAAAAAATCTTAATGTCCGGAAGTTTTCACACTGACCACTGAGCCTAATAATAGTCTGACACTTCCAATTCCAGAGAAAACTTTTCAGTAGTCATCTCATTATCATCACAGGCAGGATTACAATTAAAGGTGACACTTGTATAGAGATAACACAGACATTTTCCACCGGAAGTGACGGACCGCAGCGATAACTGGTTTACATCCGGCCTGGTACCACTATGATTTGTGTGCCCTCTGAGTACTGACTCTAACTATCCGAGTGCCTCACGTTGCCCCCGGGCCTTTATGTGGTGCCGGTGGCATTATGCGGACGGGCGCACATTTCTGTCTCGTCACTTCCGGTCTCTACCGGACGTGACGTATCGCGGCATGGTATGCCGGAACTATAGGCTACCATGCTTGTTCCGCAAACTAACGGGTCCCCCATGCATCTACTTACAATTTTACCCGGATGCTTTAGTACTCTCCAGCGCTGACACCTTGTGGACCTATTTGGTCACCGGATGCGACATAGCGTTCCTGAACCACACTGGCTATTCCAGATTAAGGTAATTACAACTTCAATAGATTACAATTTGCCACACCTGATGCGGTGGGAACCTCCTTCTTTTTGTCCAATCCTGTGCTGACACTTTGGTGGGGGATGTGTCTTTTGAGTCTTTTATGATTGGTGGGGGTTCATTTATATGCTTGTCTCTGTCTCTATGTGAACATGCTTGACAAAGTCCTCTGCGTAAGACGAAACGTTGCAAGTTTTGTTTTTGCTTATGGAGTCCTTTGCTAAATAAAGATGGAAATTGGAATTGCATCCCCTGAAGAATCCAGGATGTTCTTTTGAAATAGCTTCAATTGATGCTGCTTTCCTCAAATACTCTCTCTGTGCCTGACTGGGACCCTTGAAGTCCGGATCCCACGGTGAGCGTGCATCTACCAGCTTGACGCTGTCTTCTATCATTTTTCTCCCTATTTATAAGCCTCTGTGGCTGAAGGTGTGCTGTTGAGATCCTTTGTTTTTCTATATTTTTTACATTGTATTCATATTCACTGCGTTTTCTACATGTGCAAAAAAGAATAAGAAGATCCAATTGATGTCTTTTTTTTACCCACTGTCTCCTGCCAACATGAAGTGCATACGCACGCAACGGCGTATTTGCTGTGCTTTTACTCAATCCCATAGAATATAATGGGTGATTTCAATCCCTGATACGGACCAAAATAGGACATGCAGCAATTTGTTTTTTTATGCACGTACAATATATGTGGAATTCACAGACGTGACTACCACTAAAAACGTATTTTATTAAATATATTAAAAGACATAAACTGGGCACTACAAAGACAACACACAGCAACCAGGTACCTCCAGACACAGATTCGTTATAGGAGGATAAGGACCTGGAGTTATTTGATACTTGATAAGCGATAAAAAAAATGTTTGATAACAACCAAAAACACTCTACCCAAGATGGATTCAAAAAAGCAAAGGATAATTCAATATAGGAGCCAAAAGAGCTGGTTTATTCTATGTGTAAACAAGGCAGGGTTACCATTTGGACTTTCACTTGTGATGGAACACTATCACTATCAGTGATCAGGACTCAGGCTCCAACAATTGAGCGTCCTGAATTGTTATGGGTGTCGACAAGACAGGATCACCATCTAGGTATTCACTTATGATGATCAGTACTTGAGTAAGCCAGTACAAATACTCAGATCAGTACTAGAGTTGGTCAGTACTTATACTCTACGCGTTTCACCATTAATTTGTTGGATCATCAGGAGATACAGTACTTGAGTCATAGGTTCAGAGGTAGAGGGAATGAGAAATCCCCGAGAGAACATCAAACTGATATATAAAAAGCTGTATCTAATATGAATACAGCAAAACTTGTGTAGTGATCAGAATAAATATCCTTATTATAGGAGAGTTCTATACTCTCAATTAGGGCATTAAGGTAACTCTTAGGGTTGGGGGCCTGCCAAAAGGTACCTCTAAGCAAGGAAGCTTGTCTTGTGTGCTAGCGGTTAATAGCTGGATGATATATGTAGGTACATAACGAGAGGTGTTTATTTCAAAGTATGCCCGTCAATACACGCACAGAGGTAGAGTAGAGCGTCTCCGAAAATATGGGGGGGGGCACTGCTCTCAAATATCTGAGCGCTAGAGAGATGGTATAATGCTTGTCATGCACAAGTAGGATACTCAAAGTAGTTAGCGTATCGAGTTAGAATTTAGGTCATCAATATGGGGATAAGGCATAAAATTATGTCCTGATCTCCTGACCCAATTAATTGCACTTAAGCAAACAAGAATAGCTAAAGTGCTAGATTCCAACCCAAAGTGCTCGCATTAGAGGTCATTGGTGTGGAGGTATGACATTAATATAAGTCAAACTCTCCTGACCTAATTGTAGAAGCACTTTTAGATGTCCAAACTGCTCGCATAGAGGTCATTAGTATGGAGGTATGACATTAGTATGAGTCAAACTCTCCTGACCTAGTTGTAGAAGCACTTTTAGATGTCCAAATTGCTCGCATAGAGGTCATTAGTATGGAGGTATGACATTAGTATGAGTCAAACTCTCCTGACCTAGTTGTAGAAGCACTTTTAGACGCTGTGCATGCTCTCAAGATAGACAAGCCATAAAGCTAGTTTCCTAGTAGTTAGATTTCAGGCAAGCAACCTCAGCAAACCCCCCAGATATAGGGCTCAAGAGAGAGCAAAGAAAAAGGTATGACCCATCACCTTGATGGTAGGCTAGGGAATGAAAAATGCCCCATTTGGAGCTGCTTATATATCCATAGACACGCCTCCAAGGGGGCCGGCTTAATCGATACAGCCTATCGTGGCATGTCAGTCCATAAACAGAGGCTATCTGCCGCTAAGAAGCAAAGAAAATCCGGTGTAGCAGTCCCAATCCAGGAATCTGTACCTGAACAGCCCAGGGATAGATTCTGATCCTGGGGTGCAGGCCTTTAGCTTCTGGATCCATCCACCGATTGCCTATGCGGAAGGACAATGTAGCTGTGGGTATCCGGGACGCAAGCCGTTACCTAGGTAACGGAATACGGAACAGACGTCAACACGTAGCTGACGTCACTGTGCACGTAGCGCGCACGTACAGCTTCTTCTGTGGGGATAGACCCACTACTTGATGTCGTTGCCTGTACTGCGGCGTCCTGAAGGATACGCCCGCACATGCATAAACGAGAAAGGGGAGTGTCAAGGACCGAAGACTTACCTCGGGGCGGGTAGGAGGGACTAGACGGATGCCGGGCCGAACGGACAATCCCGTCGTAACGGAGGGAGTGGTGCCAGATAAATGAGGTCACACAGGAGGCGTGACTGATAGTCAACTAAGCACAATTCTAGAGTATAAAACTCCTAATTAAAACAACATAAAGGACTGATGTCTCCCTTTTGAGCTTGTTATGTGTGTAAGTATCTATATTACAGCCGCTGATGTTTCACAACGATATAAATAATGATGGTAGAATTAACATTGCGGCTTTAAATAAAAGTGTAGTGACCAAAAGACGTTTGGAGAAGGTCTTTAGAATAAGAGAAAAAAAAAAAAATATGTGGGGTTTACAATGGGGTTTATATTGTTAGTATTACATCTGTAAGATTGCAATAGATAGAAAATATGCCCATGTGAATGTGCCTTTAATCATGTTACAAGGCCTGTTGAATGGTCAAACGTTGACTTATAAGGATAGGTGATGCTGTGGAGGTACTTTTCCATTTCCTATTTGCATACTTTTTTCCCAGGGTGCATGGTATGGTCCATATAAGACTCCCTACTCCAACTTGTTGCTCTCCTCAAGGAGAACTGTATTCCCCAGACTCAAGAAGGAAGAAAATGGTCTCATCAGACTGAGAGTATTCCACAATACGGTAGGCAGGATCATTGTGGCCTTGTGTGACTTGTCAGTGTGTCAGTGCATCAGGCTGGGAGTAATTCACAATTCTGTAGGCAGGATCATTGTGGCCTCGTGGGAGCTGATGAGCTGATGTGCCGTGTCAGTGTCTCAGTCTCTGGACTTAGCTCCGCCCACCCCACCTCCTCTCATTGCAAATAATGCAGAGAGGCGGAGAGGGGGTGGGAGCTCAGACCACTGCTCCCGACCCTTCCAGCCTCCTCCCCCTGCAGCCGGGCGTGAATACCCAGCCGATAGACAGTCGTCTGAATAAGCCCTGAAACATATGTCCTCCACAGTAAAGGTCCTTTGTCGAGGGCAGATTTGTTGTCCAAATGAGCGCTGATTATCGCTATACTGTAACATGTCGAATGGTGCTTGTTTAAAGAGCCCTTTACATGAACAGATGCAAACTGTACAGGCACAAACCATCCTTAGGGCTTATTCAGACGACCGTATTTCGGCCATGTTTTCACGCCGGCCAATATACGGCGTCTCTCTCTGCAGAGGGAGAAGGCTGGAAGAGCTGGGAGCAGTGCGCTGAGCTCTCGCCTCCTCTCCACCCACCTGCACTATTTTCAATGAGGAGAGGTGGGACGGAGGCGGAGCAAATTCCCGAAACTTAGCCCCGCCCCCGTCTTGCCTCCTCTCATTGCAAATAGTGCAGAGGGGTGGAGAGAAGGCAGAGAGGGTTCAAGAGCTCAGAGCACTGCTCCCGGCTCTTCCAGCCTCCTCTCCCTGTAGAGAGAGAGAGACGCCGTATATCGGGCAGCGTGAATACCCGGCCGATATATGGTCGTCTGAATGCACACTTAGGGTGACTACCCACTACAGTTCTTTTTCACTGTGAAATTCACAGCCTTTTTTTTTTTGCTGCAGGGGTCTATGGGACTTGTAATGTTAAAATCGCGATCGCGCAAAATCGCAATTTACCACGAAATTGCGATTTTAACATTACAATTCCCATAGACCCCTGCAGAAAAAAAATGCTGTGAATTTCGCAGTGAAAAAAAACTTTAGTGGGTAGTCCCCCTACGTATGTGCCTGTGTATGAGGGGTGATGATGAGCGATACAGCTATAGGGTGATCGAGCTCTGGGCTTACAGCTAACTCCAATCAATGTGCAGCCTTGGGGCTCATTCATATGGGTGTATGAAATTTCAGTACTTGAAATATGCAGTTTTTTTACTGCATTTATATGAGCGGATACCAGCAAGCGTTCGCGTACAGAACGTATTTTAATATGCACGAGGCTGGGAGAGGGCAACCAACAGGCTGATACGTCACCGTTACTTCACCCGCTTGCATGTAACACCTTCCTGTGGAATAGAATGGCAAGTAAATGCCAAATTAGTGCCAGCTGTCTTCTTTCCCCAGCGTTATATGCAGAGTAACTTCCTCACCCTCCCCTCCCTTTTTTCAGCTGCCATACAGTCTATGGTAGCTTCCTGCATAACACGGACAAAAATGGAGCAAGACCTGTCTTGTCACGGATGAAAATTTTGCGCGGAAAAAACACATTTGTCTGAACGAACTCAAAGGCATTGCTTTGTTGTGTTATAAATGAATGCAGGAATAAGGGCTCATTCACACTAGTGCTTTCAGTCCTGTTTTTTGCTATTTTGTCGTGCGAACAGCAAAATGGAAAGAAAAGGCTTCCGTTTTCAAGTCCACAGAAATGTATTGGAGGGGAAGGATTTCATTTTCAATCCATCTCCATTCCGGTTTTTATACTGGATCACAAGCGCAGACTGCTACACTTTTGTTTCCATTTTCTGAAACGGAATACAGATGGGTCCTTTTTTTATTGCATTGTACTCAATGGGAGGCGGATGGAACTTGATGACAACCTGTTTTCCATTTCCCGCTTTGGCTTTTTTCTTGTGGTGGTGGCTCAGTGGTTAGCACTGTTGGCTTGCAGTGCTGGGGTCCTAGGTTTAAATCTCATCAAAGACATCAACTTTTAAAAACTCCATATAGCCATCACCCTTGGTCAGATTTGAACCTACAACAGCAGCAGTGCTAACCACTGAGCCACCATGCCTCTGCTTTAAGTACCAGTGTTAGCACAACATAGCGCTATATGTGTATTCTTGTTGTTCCAAATTAAGAGGCAGACAAAGGAAGGGGCTACTTCTATCACCTATCACATCCTTGCAATGTGATTGCGGGGTCCCAATCAGTTGCTATGGCACCCAGAAGCTTGGATATACCCTTCGGGTATGCTGGCCGTGGTGGCCGATGAGGCACAGCCTCTGGCTGACCTCATAGGCTTTCTAATGTACTACTATACTGAAGTCCAGGAATTACATACACTGACACCAACATGCGTGTGAAATGTTGTGCTCCTGGGACCTGTAGTTCTATGGGTTTACAGCAGCACACTGCCACAGGTGTGGGATGATTGAGCTGGCTTGGTGTAGAGTTCTCCAGCCAACCAATCCCCGTCGGTCTGCTGCAAATAGATAACAGCCCCTCTTGCTGAAGGGTTCTGGTCATTTATCCATTTGTCATTTATCTCATTGCCTCTAAGAGCGCTGGTGCTTGGAGTCATTCATGTTCTGCTTCGGTGTAAGCTGCATGCATGAGGTTCTGGGTGGGATTCCCTTGTCTGTTTGTTAGTGTGAACAGTGATGTGTTCAGACATTAAGTGTGAACTGTCCCGTTGTTTTTCCCTTGTCTAATGTTCCTGCCTGTTTCCATCTTGGGCTAGCCAACCCCTTAGGTTACAGTGTTGGGGCATCCCTATTAGGATGATCATTGATCACCCCACTTGTAGGCGGGGTTCCCTTTCTGGGGTTTTAGTTGTCTTGTTAGAGTAGGGACTCGAAAGATGACATGGGTTTGTGGGCTTACATATTCTGGCCAAAATACAACCCTATACCTCGTATATACTAACTTATTAGATATTTATAAGTGATGATCGTTCCTATGTAAGAGAACAGGAATGATCATCACTGGGATGACAGTTGTCCTGTGTAAAAGGGCCCTAACTCCAGTAACCGAGGCCTTTTACAGGTCTTTCTAAAAACTCTAATGCAGAGAAAAATTTTTTTGCCAACATCAATTCCCTGGTTGCCTTAGGGCTCATGCACATGACCAGGTTACAGCATGTAGGAAGGATGTTTCCATATATACCATACCTGATGGATGTGCACAGTAGTATACAGGGGCTATAAACCTTTGTACTAAGGAAACTAAAGGCCCTTTTACGCACAACGATTATCACTTAAAATTTGTCCCAACGGCCAAAAATGAGCAATGACCATTACATGTAACCGCGGGTATCGTGCACTTTTCGTTTGAACAATGGATTTTAGTTCACTTAAAATCCATTGTTTAGCCACGGAAAGACTGTACAAATACATTCCGTTTGAATGTATTTCGCTCATCTTGCAATAGATGAGCATTTTTACACTACCCTTGAGGAGAGTAATGGAATGTGTTGGCAGCCTCAAGGAGAACAATGGAGTGTGTGCAGCTGTTTACACAGCTAGGCATATGTTTAAAACACACACTGGGCTCGGCAAACAACTCCGGGGGTCCTTTTACATGCAAAACAAGATAATAATGAGTTAATGGGCATTAATTAACCTCATCCTCCAAAGCACTCCAGCATAGGGTTTGAGTAAATCAGGCCACTACACTATATGTTAGGTCCTCTGGCTGAAAGCTGCTCCTGTCTATGACCCTAGCCTTAGGCAGAAAGGTTCTATGCAGTGAGCCCGAAAATTGCTATGGCTTCAGAAATTACAGATAGATCTTCTATCCTTAACCGTCTGGGTCCAGTGTATTACATCTGAGGAACTAGACGATTGAGCAATCTCCTACGTCTATACTTTTGCGATATTGGATCCTTTGCAGCTAAGCTCTCAGATTTGATCTGATAAGTTAGTTGAGACCCTTTGGGTCTCTGACGGTAAGGCTGTCTGTCCATGGGCAGGTTTGAATTGCATTCCCCGCGGTGATAATCCAGCCACGGGGAACGCAGTGAAAGCTCTCTGCAGCGGGTTACCGCAACGCCCAAGGACAGGCAGACTAATAAGTTCTCAATATTGTCTCTGGAATTTCTGTGAAGGAAGGTTAAAGGCAGGGGCGTAACTACATGGGCCCCCACTCATCACTATGGTTCTTGCAAATACAATCCCCAGTGGCATTGGAAGAACATTATGTAAGACATTCAATGGAAATAAAGACACAGACACAAAGATTTATGGAGAAAGAACATTTTATTTCTAGTTATAGGAGATAATAAATTTTATTATGGGGAATTTGGAGGCTGAGTTGATCCAGAGGAAGGCGAAAACCCTTTAAGGAAAAAGCCAATTATCCTTGTATAAAGGGAAAAAATTCCTTCCTGACCCCAAATATGGCGATCGGAACAAATCCCAGGATCGAAGCCGACATCTGATCTATCTGACTTTTTAAAATGTGTTATTGTTTTCATAAATCTATTACCATCTGTTAGTGTGAAATATAAAGTGTATTGAACTAAACCTATTTATAGACTGTGTTGATCCAGAGGAAGGCGAAAACCCCCTTTAGGAAAGAGCCAATCATCCTGTTTCAAGGGGGGAAAATTCCTTCCTGATCCCAAATATGGCAACCAGAATAAATCTCAGAATCAAACGCCAGCAGCTCACCTCCCTACTGTATGTGATGTCAGCTAAAGTTTGTGTTTCATTTTTATGTTTGTATTATATTATTTATGTGGCTGTTTCCTTATAAATAAAACTTAACCCTATTTAAGGCTGTGAGTTGATCCAGAGGAAGGCAAAAACCACCTTGAGGTATGAGCCAATTGTCCTCAAGTTGGAAAAATTCCTTCCTGATCCCAAATATGGCGATCAGAGCAAGTCCCAAGATCAAAGCCGACAACTACACCTATCTGTGTGTGCGTACTCGTGTCTATGTATGTGTTTGTATTTATACTTGTGTTTAATCTGGTGTGGTGTAGGCTACTTACCCGGCCTGTGCCGAGGTCTTACTAGTAACCAGGAGTTCAGGGATAATAGTCACTCGGGCTATTTTTCCTGAACTCGCCAGCTACAAATCAAGCACAGGCCGCTCCTGGTGGTGTAGAAGGTCTTCAGGAGAGGATGATGTTCAAGTGAGCCGGAGGAGGTCAAGGTAGCTGATGTTAGCATGCAGGATACAGATGGTGGAGAGAGGATGTTGTTGGTAAGCGGAGCTCTTCTACAGCAGCAGAGTCGCAGGTTCAGGAGACAGTTGACGTGGGCTTAGTCTATAAGAAATAAGAGAGAAAATTGTTAGTTTTACCAGTTGTGGATACAAACAAGTGAACTACTGTAATATGACGATTTGTATCAGGAGCTGATTTATATTTGATATACAAAAAAAGTTATTTTCTGCAACTGTGACTCTACTATGAGTTATTAGCAGTTTTGTGATTGTGGAAGCCATAATGGAGGCCATATTGCTTGCCAACCAGATATATCAAAATCTCAGAAGGGAATGACTCAAAGGGGGAAAATTACAGGGCATTTTATGCCAGATTCTGGCATAAAAGGTCAAATCATTTGGCAGAAGCCCGGCTGTTCTGTTGCAGTGTATTAATGGTAGGTGTCCTTTGTGTATAGGAATGTATTGTTGTACAGATAGGTATGTGTAGGTGTACAGATATAACTTACCAGATGGTTGTGGCTTCCTTCACAATCGGATTCTTCTCATCATCCTAGGAAGAAGCAGAAACATAATTATTGGAAAAGAAATAAAAATGTAGCTGAGGAGGGAAAAGACTGCGGACCAGGCATGGTGACACGAAGCAGGGTTATTATATGACCACCTGTGCTGTCTGACACAAGAGGAACAATAATGATGAACACAGAGGTCAAAATGAAGAACATTATCCCTAGAGGAGGAAGATCTTACCGGGTCCAACTTGGTGAAGTGTACGATAATCCGTCTATCGGGTGAAGGGGTGTCTTATCCTCCAGCCACAGCATGTCCCGATTCTCCAAAACTTCCCTGAATGGTTTGAATGGTGGCCGTGCTCTTTTAAGTTCCAGCACCTCCCAATCTATGGTGTCGAAGAACTGGTGACCTCGGATGTTCCTGTAGACACCCAGCCTCTCCTCAGGCTTCTTACGTAGCAGTCTCTCCAGAAGATGCTTCACATCAGCATCAAGCCAAGGTGGGAATTTTGGCTCCTTTCTGGTGATGGCTTTGATGACTTTTCTCCTGATGGAGCCGTAATAGAAAGGGGACTGTCCTGCCGCCATCCAGGATACGACAATTCCCAGGCTCCACCAGTCGACTGCTGTGTCGTAGTCTTCTTCAAGAAGCACTTCTGGGGCCATGAATTGAAGTGTGCCCGTCACTCCACTGATCTTGTTAGACGAGGTGACACCGTCTTGGGCCAGCCCCAGGTCAATCAGGCGGATGTGTCCAGATCTGTCCAGCATGATGTTGTCTGGCTTTATGTCACTGCAATGAAAAAAAGAGACATGTTAATCTGTTCATTGATACAGAGGTCTTAGGTATGTACCACAGAAAAAAGTCCTAATTGAGGATTCTGGGAAAGTCTGGAACCCATTGCAAGGAAAAAGAGAAATGTGGAAAAGTTTTGCTTACCGATGGACGATGCTGCGTTGATGCAGGAACTGAAGACCGCATGCTATCTCCGCTGTGTAGAATCTGAGAGAAGAGTGTAGTATCAATGACATGAAATCAGTCCGCTGACATCATGTCACCATCAAAGTGTCCGTCACCACCAGAAGAGAAGAGGCAGCCTGTATGCCCTCCACTCTTCTATATTTGTCATGTCACCCTCAGTCCCCCCCAACCCCTGGTTAGTCATTTACTCACCTCACATGGTTGATGTCCAAGCTGCCGCACATTTTGATCAGCGCTCCTAGGCTTCCTCCAAGCAGATACTCTGTGATAAAGTAGACTCGGTCTGCAGACTGCTGTGCGGCATACAGGTGACAGATGAAAGGGCAGTCTTGGGCCTTCTGTAGTATCCGCTGCTCTCTCATTAAGATGTGTGGTTCGCTCCTTGTTTTGTTGACAACCTTGATGGCCATGAAAGTGTTTCTTTCGGGGAATGATGCCAGGACCACCTCAAGAAAACAAATAGGAAATAATCACTGACAGCGACCAGAGGGGAAAATCATATACATTTATTGCATGAGGGATTTATCAATAGGCCGCTTTCAAATTGTGCAAGATTTGTGTGTTTTTAAAGAAAAAATGGGTAAATCGCACATTAGCGAGCATGATATTGGGCCACGTTTCACATTCCGATATCGCGCTTGGTTATGTGTAGGTAGCCTAAGGCTAGTTCCACACATAGCAGCATCTACATGAAAAGAGATGAAAATCATGCTGAAACAACATAAGTTGACATGGAGCAGAGTTACAATCCGCACCATAAGTCAATTTACACAATAGAGTTTTTTCCGTGAGCATAAGGCCTCCTGCAGCGGGCCGACTTACATTGCGAAATCCAGAGCGGGATTCCACCTACGGATTTCACAGCAAATCCAGCCCATAGCATGTTATGGCAAAACGCGATTTCCTGCCCATTAGAGGAAATTAATTGAGATTTTCGCAGGAAAGAAATCACAGCTTTCTGCGATTTGCTGCAGGCTACGCACGGCCGGCTTCCATTGAAGTTAATGAAAAAAGTCATCCATCATGCAAGCCATTACGCAATCATCATTGCGGAATGGCCACAGGAGCCGTGTCATCGCCATAGCGACAGTGTGGCATCCTCTCAACTGCGCATGCTCCGGGCGGTACATTCGCAGCAGAGAAGGCCGCGTCATTGCCCTAGCGATGGCGCAGTGTTCCATGTACTGCGGATGTGCCACCGGGGACATTGGCAGCGAAAGAGAAGATGCCAGATCGGTAACCTAGGGTCACCATATGAGCTGCGGATATATGGGTCATTGCTAAACGACGGCATGGGAAATACAAACAAGTCCTGCAAGGCTTTATTATCATAGCTGCTATAGTACAAGACCCCTACAGGGATATAAAAAGTGTAAAAAAGAAAATATAAAAATAATGTGAAAAACTAACAAATCATGTAAAACAAAAAAACCCCTCTTTTTTGTGTTCTTTACCTTATTTGTATAAATTTAAAAAAACGTAAAACCCCACATATTTGGTATCATCATATCTGTAACACCCCGTACAATTAATTTGAACACATTATTTATCCTGCACAGCAAAAAACAATAAAAAAAACTACAAAACAGATGCATAATGCTTATTTTCAACATTTTGCCTCCCAAAAATCACAATAAAAGTGATCAAAAAAGCCGTATGTACCCCAAAATGGTACCAATAAAGACTACAGCTTGTCACACAAAAAACCCTCACAGAGCTCCGTCCACAGAAAAATAAAAAAGTTATAGGACTTTCAATGCAGCGATGTGGGAAAAAAATTTCCAAAAAAGAGTTTTTACTGTGGAAAAGTAGAAAAACCCAAAACAATCATAAGAATTTTGGTATAATTGTAATCGTACCGACCTGCAGAGAAAATGTATCATGTTATTTATGCTGCATGATTAGCGCTGTAAAAAACACATAAAACGAGCAATGACAGAATTGATGGGTTTTCTCTCCCTGCTATCAAAAAACATTTCTAAAGTTGTACAATATAGTATATTTACCCAAAAATGGCACCAATGAAAACTACAGTTCGCTTTGCAAAGAACAACCCCTCAAGCGGCCATGTCGACAGAACAATAAAAAGTTATGGCTTTTGAAAAGTGGAAGTTGAATGGGAAGATTTACATTTTGGCTTAAAAATACTAATGTAAAATCCCCCCGTGTGAAGGAGCCCTCGCTGCGCCCCAACCCGAAAATACAAAGTTCTGGAACTTACCTTGCTGAAGCTTCCTCTGCCCAAGATCTGTAGGGCGGTGAAGCGACTGATATCAAAGCTGTGGTGTGGTGTTACGAGGTCCTGGCTGGTGCCCGGTCTTGGCCCCTCATCCTTAGGCTCATCCTCTCCGCTCCTCCTCTTCTTTATTTCCGTGAGTCCACTCACGCTGTCATCTTCTCTCTTTCTCTTTTCTCCAACTCCTCCGTGTCCATTGGACGCCATTATTCACAGTCTTGTACTCTTCAATCCAACCACTGCCGTCGTCAGTTGAAAGGAAATGGCAGTTGGCCGAGTGAAGGTCAAAGGTCAGGGAAGCTGCCAGTACTTTGCTTGCCAGTACCCTGCTCTGCCATATACACAGTGATGTGGGCACCATGAGTGATGGTCTAGTGCCCAATGAAACAGGGAAATTCATAGCTGGTTCTTCTAGTGCCACATTATTAATAGATGGGGTAGGGATGGCACTTCATTTCAGGGTTGGCAGCGGTGCCCATAGTTCATCAGAACTTCTGGAGTTTTAGAAAACTTGTAGTTGTGTGGAAATTTAAATGAACAGGGTGGAGAAATAACCCATAAATTGTACTACTGAGAGGGATAATAATGCCTGTGAGGGTCATTTTCTGCTCTATTCAATAAGTGTTCATCATCCAGATACATGATGTGTATTTCCATAGGTTACAATGGGCAGCGCCCTTGCCAGCGCAGATCTGGGTGTAGCGAGTGGAGATGCTTCTATGGAGGTCACAGAGGGATTCATCCACAATGGGGGTTTATAGTGAGGTATGAAATGTTAGAAAGGGGTCATATAGAAATGTTAGGAGGGTCTTATAAACAAGCAGTGGTGGTGAGAATTACTGTTGGGGGCTGTAAATTGGCACAGTAATGTGCATACGGCATTATAAGACTTTATTTAGATTGAGCCAATAAAGACTACTATATTAGACAAGTTTGTGAGTCCAATCTGAAGTCTGGGAGAAGGAGAGGTTGTGTACAAGATATCGCCAGGTTTTGGGCCTCGAAAGAAGAGCGTGTAGCGTAATATGCTCACTTCTGCACAGTGAATGAGTGTATTTAACACTTGCGCCTGTTCAGAAATGGAGCGTATTTGCGCAGGCACCACTCATTCACACAAGCCGGGGGGAATCACCGCACCTGATATAAAAGGATACATTGCCTAACATGGTGGCTGTGATTGCAGGTATGCGCTGCACTAAGTGCATTTCCGTGCGGGCAGATATGCGTGCTTCCACACCTCCCATAGACCTCTGTGGGGCTTTTTGGTTCGCAAACATGCACAAGATAAGGCAGGTCCTATTATTTTGCACCCACAGAAAAGCAGGAGCAAAAAAAGAAAAGAAAGGGGGTAAAAAGCCCATTGAAATCAATGGGTTCCATTCTCCACGTATCACACTCATCTGTTTAAGCCCTTATATAAGGAGACCATACATCTTCATTTAGGTCAGACAGTCCCGCTTTGTGACCTTTTGTCCAGCTTTCCCAGGGTCGGGACATGGGGTCACCATTTCAAGACGTGGGATCCCCATTAAAGTGATTAGCAGCCAGGGTGCTGCAGCTACACAGCTAGTAATCACTGACTGGCACCGCTGCCAGATATAAACACTGATGGCAGTGTGTGCATCTGGGATCCTCTTCCGCTACTCCCCTAACTTCCAGGGAGTGCTAACACTGGAAGCCTTGGGAGCAGATAAGGGGGAGTGCCGCATAGTGAAAAATCAGCTGCAAGTACGAGGCTAATTTCTAGATTTTGACTGCCTTTTGCATGAAGAAATGCTGCAGAATTTGCTCCCCATCTTTTTTTAAATGGCTTTGTACTTTTTACAACAAAGGAGGTAAAAAAAAAAAGAAAAAAAATCATACGTTGTGATAAGCCACGCCCCTGATCACACCCCTTTGACCCTGAGAAAATCTGGTCACCCTACATGCCTACTGTGAAGCTTCTTAAGCCCCAATGCAAACTCTGTGACAAGGCTCCCAGCTATGTCATTTATGACAGTGGTCTCATGTGGCATAAAGGGATCATTTGGTTCCCCTCATGTTTCCAAGTCCAAGTGCAAACTCTGTACCCCCTGTAGCTTGGATATGAAGATTCACATTTGCAATATCCAAGGGGTTGGACAAAAATATGGAAACACTGTACACAGTGCATACCTTAAATTACATGGAATTATAAAATGATGGTTCCATTCTTAGATCTGATGTTGAAAGGTAATAATGAAACAGGGAGAATTGAAATGGAATTATATAGAAAACCAACGTCTGGTAACACGATTCTACATGCCACTAGTGGGCATCCTAATAACACAGTAAGGGCTTATTCAGACTACGGTATATCGGCCAGGTTTTCATGCCCGGCCGATATACGGTGTCCCTCTCTGCAGGGGAAGGAGGCTACAAGAGCCGGGAGCAGTGCACTGAGCTCACGTCCCTTCTCTGCTTCTTGACGCTATTTGCAATGGGAGGGGGCAGGACGCAGGCAGAGCTGAGACCTGGAACTTAGCTCCGCCCCCACCCCTGAAGTCGCCCTTAAAGTGATACCCACAAGGGAATTTATAAGGGCAAAAAGAGCTTGTAGTGACCCAGTAAGTTATGACGCAGAAAAAAAAAAAGAAATATACCGTAGGTTGCAAGACCAAGGATACAAATAATCTATCTTTAACAGAACTGGTAAAAAAGTAGATATGATGGAAAGGGAAAAACTACTGGAGAATAAGAAAGGAATTCTGTCTTGGAAAAAGAGAAAGGGCTCAGTGTTCCCAACAGCCTACATACAACCGTGATTTTATAACATCAAAAAAGCTTTTTTTATATAGGTTCTTGCTAATCTTAAAACAAGATGAGATTATAAATGATAATCAATGTTTGTGGCGAAGAGAAATCAAAATGTAGGTAACATTCTATCACCCAGTTTATATGTATCAAATATAGAAAACATCTCACTGGTTGACATTTAAGGGTTTGTTTAGATGTGGGAACTCTTGTTGCAGTGTGTGGCATTTGGGTTTGAGAAAGGAGAGATTTACCAATAGTGAAGGGATAAAGAGTCTAAAATTAATAGCTTCATAAACTGTAGTTGTGAAAATATAGTATTTGTCATTATATGTACTACGTGTGGGATATACTATGTGGGATGCATTACGAGAAAGATCAGGACATGCATTGCAAAACATGGGAGACAGATGAAAAATTCCAACCCGAGTGGCTCAGGAGCGGCCGGACATTTCTTGGAGGTACACTCAGGTAACATGGAGAGTTTGAAAAGGTTAATAGTCCCAGAAAGTGCAGAATAAGTAAAGAGATGGTCCCTAATAGAGAAGCCTATTGGATTCTAACACTGAGCACCAGATTCCCAGCAGGAATGAATACAAAGACAGATTTCATATATATTTTTTAAATTCGTCCAATTTTTACATGAAATTAAATATTCTTTGAAAGACCCATGAAATTCATTGCAGCTAGAGCTGGTCATGTGATGAAATAGACTGGAATGAATTGAATATGATAAAAAGAACGAATAAATGATAAATAAAATATATAGAGATAAACAATATGGAAAAACAAAATCCGGTATTTAAATTTATTAATAATAATAATAATTCAAAAACCAAGTTTTTCTATGACAACATAGTAGGAGACTTGAGACCGGGTAAAAAATGTCACCTCCTAAATAGGGAAAAGGATCTGAGAATAACTGTTCCAATAGAAAGATGCTTGTTCTCTTTCAGACAAGCAAAACAAGCTACTAATTGTGCTAAAATATTAGAAACTCACTTAATAGTTTTAACAAGATGGTATTTTACACCCTTACGAGTAAGAAATAGACGCTTCATTCCAGACGCCCTATGTTGGAGAGGCTGTGGACAAGAGGGATCCCTTTTGCATATATTCTGGTCATGCCCGCTAATTTCATCTTCATCTTTTATTCTCCACGATAAATACATTTTCAGAAACTAGTATCCCAAAGCTCCCGGGTACAGCCCTCCTTCCTCTAGATTTATAAATAAATAAACCTATGGCTGCACAGCCAATAAACAGCAAGCTGCAATGTCCTGTGTTCTCTGACACCTTTCTATCAGACCCAATATTTTTCAGCAATTTTACCTACAGTAGCTGCTCTGTAGATCAGACTATATAGGCAAGCCTTCACTCGCAACCTGCATCAGGAGGCCTTTGCCATTCATGATCCTGTTGGAGATTCATTAGCTGTCCTTCTTTAGACCATTTTTGATAGGTACTAGGCATTACATACTGGGAACACCCCACTGGGCCTGCCATTTTGGACATTCTGTGACATTCTGGGACATTCTATTCATGAATGAATAGCTAAGAGCTATCTGCCATTGGCTGAGCGCTCCGCCAATATCTAAGCAGTAGCTGCTATTGGCTGAAGCCCTCAGCCAATCTGCACAGCCCTTTCAGGAGGCGGGGATTTTTAAATCCCCGTCTGCTGAAAGAGTTCAGTAGCAGTGCCGGGGAGCCAGCCGGAGGACGCGGCTGACAGCAGGAGAGGTGAGTAACTTTCTTATTATTTTTTTAACCACTTTTTTATGATTATCGGGGAAGGGCTTATATTCCAAGCCCTTCTCCGATAATCATTCTGCAGGGCTTGTCAGAAACCACTGCTTTCAATGGGATCGGCAGCAGTGCCGATCTCATTGAAAGCATTGGGATAGCATGCCGCGGACTTCTGCCGCAGCTGTCACAGCTGTGGCAGAAGTCTGCGACATTCTCCATATCTTTTCAATGGGGCTAGCGCTGCTGCCACTGGCCCCATTAAAAAGACTGTCTCTCGCACTGCTCTGTGAGAGTTTTCACTTACTCTCGTAGCACAGTGGAGAAAAAAACGCCGGTGGGTGGGAACCCTTAGAATTGAGGAAAAAAATTCCATCTTGGTTTCATCAGACCAGGGAATCTTGTTTCTCACAGTCCAAGAGTCCTTCAGATGCTTTTTGGTAAACTCCAGGTGGCTTTCATTTGTCTTTTAATGAGGAGAGATTTCTTTCTGTCTACTCTGCCATAAAGCCCAGATTGGTGGAGTGCTGCAGTGATGGTTGACCTTCTGGAAGTTTTCCCCATTTGCACATCGGATCTTTGGAGCTCAGCCAAAGTGAGCATAGGATTCTTGATCACCTCTTACCAGGACCCTTCTCCCCCGATTACTTAGTTTGGTGAATTGGCAGCTTTAAGAAGAGTCCTGGTTGTTCCAAACGTTTTCCATTTAAGAATTATGGCAGCCGCTGTGCTATTGGGAACGTTCAGTGCAGATTTTTTTTTAGTGGCCTTCTCCAGACCTGTGTCCACACAATCCTGTCTCTGAGTTCTACAAGCAGTTATTTTCTACTCACGGCTTATACGATGCATATCAGAGCCTCGTATTGGCTCTGATATGCATCATGAGCTGTGAGACCTTATATAGACAGGGGGTGTCTTTTACTTTGCGCAAGGCAACAACATAACAAAATGTAATAATGGTGAAAGGGTCTGAATGCTTTCCAAATGCATTTCTCAGCTGTTCACAGTGGCCATTGTCAGGTGATCATCAATGTTATTCACTGTCAGTGGTTTTAGTGTTATAGCTGATCAATGTATGCTGTACTTCTCTTTTATAAGTAGGTACATTTTAGGTCTTTGAGGAAGGTGGGTGACAAACATTATTGTAGGTATTATGGAAGCCATATTAGTTGTCACTCGTATCTTCTAATCTTACAAAAGTAGGTGTCAAATTTGTTTTTAAAGTTCTATTCAGCCATTTCATAATGACACAAAAGATCAACTAAAACTTATTCTGAAGCACAAAGGTTCTTTGAGGTCTATATGGTAAGCCAACATTGGCAAACATACCCCGGTTTTAACTCTGATTGTCGTCTCACAGTCGAGTATGGGACAGAGATGGTGCAGGCCTTCATCAGTGCCTCCAGTACCTCATCACGGAGCATGCTGACTCTCACAGCAATCATGGAGAAATAGGTTATCTTGTCAGATCTCCTTTTAGCATAGAAGCCATCAGGAAGGAGGAAATCAACATCAAATATACTGTATTTATGAAAATATCACACATTAGATTATCATATACTCCCCCTGTTGTACAGTGTGCCACATTCATCAATAATGCAAGATCTGGAACAGCACATACACCACGTGGGCTGGTGTCACATCGTCTGCGCCGGAAATTCCCCTTATCAGTCTTAACGTCACTTACAATCTTGTTAACGCTGGCAGATGTGTTCAACTCTGTGCTAAAATATGCCCTCCTATAGTAGAACCAAGTCAGCCTATAAACATATAGTTCTTCCTTTGTCAATCAGAAAGCTGAGCTACTGGTAGCTCAGCAATGATGCGTTTGGTAACCCTGGTCCTTCTGAGTCAAGAGGACCTAACGTGGTCGAGCGCGTCATCGGGACTCAAGAATGCTGAGGAAAAAAGATCAGGTAACGCGCCCATTACCTGAGTGAACACATGATTCTGGAGGAGGCTGAATGAGCAGCTTCGTGGGCTAGGCAATGAGTAGTGGGAGGCACCCACAGAAAATCCATAATGGTGCTACATAGACTGAGGCTCATCAACACAAAGGGACTGGAGTGGACTTCAATGCAGTCAAGAAATGTCAAAAGAGGTACACAGACATTATCCTGGCTGGTGTAGTTAAAGGCTCATTGGCCCTGTGGCAGATTTTCAGCTTGGAGACAGCGGGGAGCATTTACATAAGTCTTTATAACATGGTGGGCTTAGATACAGTGTATCAACACTAGCACACATCTAAATAATGTGGTCACAAAATAATAGATACCAGTTCTATACAGTCATAGTGAGTACCGTGCAGTTACCTCCAGTGACTCATATTCCTCTGACTAGTGGTGTTCACTTTTGCCTTTCTTCTCTATTTGGGCCCAAGACTGCCATGGCAATTTTTTTCTAGCTGTAATTCATTTCTACACCCTCTAACCATCCTGCTGCTCCTCCTGCTCCTCTCAATGACATCTACATAGCAATAGTACCTCCCTTTCACCGCAACAAAGCTAATAGTACCCCCATAAGGTATTGGTGACACCATTGTATACTAGTAGGTAATATCGCCACCTTTGTGCCCCCCATAATGTAACAGTGCAACCATAAAGCAATAATGCCTCCTTGTGTCCTTATAATGTAATAGTTCCCCTACAAAGTAAAAGTGTTCCTTTGTGCCCCCATAATGTAATAGTGCTCCCTTTTTTGACCCATAAGGTAATAGTGATCCCTTTATGCCCCATGTAGTGGCCCAGAGTTGGGGTAGGTGTATGTCTGTCTTGCATAAACTGTTTTGTGTACATGTGTCTTATGCACGTGCTAATAAACTGTCCTATGTCTTGTCACCCCATTCCCCCCCTTAATCTGTGAGTTGTAGTTAGTCTTGCAAGGAGGGAGGAGTTAGAGGAAAGCAGGGGGGGGAGAGGGAGAGAAGAGAGTCGAGATGCAGTCTGTGGAGGTTGGTGGAGTCCTGGGCCGTCTGTGTGTTCTAGAAATAGGGTCATGGGGAAGTAACCAGACTCTCGCTGGACTTTCTACTTACTCGAAAGTGGAGGAGCCTACACTGCCATGGAGACCTCAAGGAGTAGAGTACTAAAAAGGAAAGAGAACTTGTGGACATTTTGTTTCTTTTTGGTTGGCACTGCTACAAAACGTTTAGGTAGAAAAGGGATTTTTTTTCTTCTTAAACTAATAAGAAATAAATAATCCTAGTATAGAAATATATATTTCACTTGTTCTTTGCTGGGACTCTAGAAATTTAATTTCATGTAAAGATAAAATTTTGCACCCTTTTCTGTCTTAGTGTTAGAGCCAGTGTGGAATAATGTTTTGGGCTTTGGGGAGAAGAACAATGTATGGGCCCCATAGCGAATGCTGAAGTATCCCGGTATCTCGGTTCAGCACAAAAAAAGAAAAAAAAGACTGGCCAGTCCTCATTTCAATACGTGCTGTCATAGATAACGTCTGACACTGGAAGTGGGATCCTGGGAAATCAAACCAGGAAGGGTTACCGGGTTAGCTGGAGGGGGAAGTTCATTGTTGTTCTGCCATGCTGACATCATGTCTAGGTTAGAGTTGTTTCTAGTCTTCAGCTTAGTCTTCATAGGAGTTAGTAGACACTCATTTTACTAGGTAGCTAGAAGTCTAAGGTAATGGGGTAGTACACTTGTGAATCCCTGCTCCGGACCTGCATTCGCTCTATTTTCAGAGGACATCGGGGTTGGCTTCTTTTAAGTAGGGGGGAGCTGTGGGGGCCCAGAGTTGGGGTGTTTTTAGTGTAGATGTATGTCTGTCTTGCGTAAACTGTTTTGTGTATATGCGTCTTATGCGTGTGCTAATAAGCTGTTGACCCTTTCCCCCCTTCCTTAATCTGTGAGTTGCAGTTAGTCTTGCAAGGAGGGAGGAGTTAGGAGGAGGCAGAGTAAGAGAAAAGGACAGAACAAAGTCGAGATGTAGTCGGTGGAGGAGGACGTGTCAGTGTGAAGCTGAAGCTGACGTATGCTTCTGCCTCCACAGAACCGTGGGCTTCTCTCAAACTCCTTGAGACATACAAAAATGGGACTAAATCTTTAAGCAATAGCATGTAGAAGTGTCAGCTGAGAAGTGTATCTGAACATCAAGAGAAAGAAACAGCAGTGTTGAGGACCTCACTGCATCGGGAAAGTATCCCTGAGGATCGTCTAATCAGATAACTTGGATTAAAAACACCTAGAAACCAAGAAGATAAGTACAAAGGAAGCCTGCTAAAAGTGTTGTGTCTGAACTGTCATCTTGCTGTACTCTTGGAAAATCAAGGTTGGATTCCGTGTGTAAAGGAAACATTTACCTCTGGTTTTGAAGATTAACTTTGTGGACTCTGTTATTTGCTGACGAGTAACTTTCTATGGGAAAAGAGGTACTGGCATCACGTGACAACACTGTTAAAATTGATTACCATCATTTATACATTTTTTGCCTGTTCTGTTTTTTGCACCTGCATGCGACCGAGCTAGGCCCTTGTCACCATTGCCAGGGGGAGAGCATAGAGCCACCTGTGATAACCATCTTGAGAACATACCCGTGTTCTCCTCCGCAACGGCATGCCTCAGGTTCAGACGCTGCACCCCATAAAGGTAGTAGGACCCATTTTTAACCCATTGCTAAAAAAAAATTCCTGTTTTTAAGTGTGTGCTCTGAGATTATGGAATTACATACTTGTTATTTACTTCACATTTGGCTTTGTACCTGTTGCAGATAAAACTGTTGTTGATTATTCATCCATATTTCTGATACAAAGAACCACATGACTAATGGCATACCAATAATGCCAGCATACCACGCAGTTACTGTAGGACCCCTTATGATTGGGGTATGGGGATAAATGGCCTGGCCCCCTGTGCCACCCGATGACATACCGGCCCCCTTAAGTCACACTGCTGCTGGACAATGCATGCCTCCGGGCAGTGTTTAGCCTGAGTCTTTTCCCCGTCCATACTTAGAGCAAGACATGTAGGCAGTGTGGGGCTACGGACTTCTGGAGTTGAATGATGTCTGGCAGTAGTGATAAAGTTGTTCTGCTGCTGTGGCCAGTAGGGAGGGGGACACAGAAAGCATTTTATAAATTTGAGGGGCTCAGAGGGCACATTATTAATTTGTGAGTCCACAGAATGGGTGCTATTAATCTGTGGGGCACTATTACTTAGTGAGGCCCCTGGAAGGATTAATAGTGTGCAGAAACTAGTTGTGGCTGAATGAATGCTAATGGTGGTCTAGGCCCAGATAGAGAAGAAAAGGAACTACAGAGGAGACCGATTGAAGAAGACATCACTTGTGATCAATGGAGGTAACTGCACTGCAATCACTATCACTGTATAGATCTGGCATGCTAGAGCTGAGCCACTGTATCTAAACCCCCTGTATTATAAAAGGGGTCTTCTAAATATGCTGTCTCATATATATCACACGTACAGGGGTACCTGAGAGTATCTGCTTAGCACGTTTTCCTTTGGGATTTGAATATTGCTCATCAGGAGGTATCCGTTGTCAAGGTTCTTAAAAGCCATCTTGGGCCCAATGTCTCCAACAGATATTCCTGAAAAGAGGTTACATGATGAATTCTGATTTATTATAAACAGAAACGTAATATCACAGCATTTATATCAATTGTCCAAGTGTAAAGCAGAAAGTATTAGCTGGTGTATATGTGTACAACTAAGGGCACTCTCATCACACTACGGCCGTACCCCTCTGGAGGAGGATTGCACCGTATCCCACTGTAGAAGTTTGCATATTGGATATTTTGCCCATAGGGTCCTATTGTAAAAATAACACGTATACAGCACAGTATTTGTTTTTTTCTGTATACCTCTCTATGCGTTAGTGAAGTTTACTACATTTTTTGTGGTATACTAAGCATCCAGTGGAGAGCAAAATAATACTTCTAATTCTCGTTGGGTGAATGGAGCCTTTGAATAAGCCTGAAAAGCTTTTCCCAGCATGCACACTAAGCGCGCATTACTAGCATGATGAAAATATAGTCTTGCTTTGGAGTAATTAGCTGTCTACCATTAGGTAACATAGTATGCTAGGCCCAAAAATGGCTTGTGTCCATCTAATTCACCCCATTACCCCCCACCCTTCCCATTGTTGATCCAGAGGAAGGCAAAGAAACATCAATGAGGTAAAAGCCAATTTTTCTTATTTAAGGGGAAAAAAATTCCTTCCAAACTCCAAGTTTGGCAATCAAAATAATCGCTGGATCACCGGCCCTTCTGATGTAATTAGTGACTATAACATATAATGTTGTAACACTCAAAAAAGGCATCCAGGCCCCTCTTAAACTCCTTTATTGAATTTGCCATTGCCACGTCCTCAGGCAAAGAACCCCCTTCTATGTTGGTGCAGAAAACTTCTTTCCTCTAGACGTAGAGGGCGCCCCCTTGTTACAGTCACAGTCCTGGGTATAAGTAGATGATGAGAGAGATCTCTGTATTGTCCCCTGATATAGTTATACATAATTTTTAAGTCACCCCTCAGCCATCTTTTATCTAAAGTGAATACTTCAAATTTTGATGACCTTGCTGGGTATTGTAGTTTGCCCATTCTGTTTATTACTTTAGTTGCCCTTGTCCAGATCCATTTGCAACCACATTCTATCCTCTCTTGTGTTAATTCCTTTATATAGTTTTGTATCATCTGCAAATATTGCTATTTTACTGTGCAATCCTCTACTAGGTCATTAATACATTTATTGAAAAGAATAGGGTCCAATACTGCCCCCTGTGGTACCCCACTAGCAACAATGACCCAAATGTACCATCAATAACCAGCCTCTGCTCTCTATCACTGACCAGTTACCTACCCTTACTTACACACATTCTCGCCCAGACCAAACATTCTCACTTTATATACCAACCTTTTATGCGGCACAGTATCAAACTCTTTAGAGAAGTCCAGATACACAAGATCCAATGACTCCCGGGTCCAGTCTAGAACTTACCTCCTCATAGAAGCTCATCAGGTTGGTTGGACAGAAGCCGTCTCTCATAAAACTGTGCTGATATGGAGTTATACAGCTATACTTCTTGAGGTAGTCCACGACAGCATGTCTTTGTGACAACTACTATTTCCCTACACAAGAAAGTTACACTTTTAAAGGGAACCTGCCACCTTCAGCACTATAAACTAACTTATGGTGATGTTAGGGCGGTGCTGTATTTATTATACTCTACTGGTCTTGTTTCCTGGTTCCCGTGGTGCCCGCCGCTGAAGGCTACACTCCGGCTTTTTAGAGTTCTGTGCGCTTGCTCTGTTATAAAATCTATGGGCACCCACACGACTCTGAAAAGAGTCAAATTTTTAGCCGCCACTTAGACTTTAGTGACGGGAACCAGGAAATGGTTAAATATAAAAACCTTACAGGACCTGGCTTCCTGTCACCTCACCTAGCAGCACCATAAGTTACTTTATGGTGCTTTAGGAAGGTGACAGGTTCCCTTTAAGAGGACCTACCACCACTACTATTATTTTTGCTTCAGTAAATAATTACACTTTCCATGGAAAAACAATTCTGGAGCATATTTTCTTATAGCTCTACATTGTAGCGATTCTCTGCTAGGCCTCCTGGACATGTCTGAATAAATTGTCGACTGGTTGTTACTATTCCTTTTGTCAATGGGGTGTGTCCACATATACAACTTTCATCACTGATTGGACAAGTGTCACTTTGTAGGGATACGCCCCTTTGACAAAGTGAATGGTAACAGCCATTGTCTTCATTTCTTCTTACTTTTCCCACAGAATCAAAGGAACAGAACAAAGTTCTAGGAAGAAAAACTCCAGATTTGTTATTTTACAGGGAATGCAAGATATGGAGGAGGTCTGAAGATGTAGAACAGCAGATTTTTATCTGCATTACATGCTAATGGACAGCCTGTCCCCAAACATCAGCACTTCAGGTAATAAGGAATTGAGCTTGTTGGATTTCAATATGCCCGGCCGTTGGCTCCCAGGAGATAAGCCATTGCCAGGGATGTTGTTTAGGAATGGTTTTTCCCATTCTGCTTGCTGAAAAAAACCTTGTAAAATTGTCTGATTTTGGCATGCGTACGTATGTGGGAGCCACAAGAGACACCTGTAGGCCAAATGAGTATTCGGCCAACAGCTCTCTTATCTATGCTATTTTACCAAAAGTATTTGGATCGTGTCTTATGTCAGCCATAGTTTGTTTTGCTGAACATGCTTCAATCTAAGGAACTTACAGAGTTTACACGTGGTGTCATTCTTGATTGTCACATTAATGGACTATTGGTTTGTGACAATTCCACTACCACCCAGACACCAGCTCAAATGGGAATTACGTGGTCACAAGGTGGAGGAAAGAGGGATGTACCATGCCTAAACAAAGAACCCCAGACAACCCAAAATATTAACCAAAAAGGACAAACGACACCTGAGAGGGTCCGGTCACAGAAATCCCTTATCTACTGAGAATATGCAAGCAAGTAGAAACCAAGTTAGTGTCAGCATTGTCCGACAGGGACTGGCTGCTATTGGATACACCAGTGATGCAGCTGTACATAAGGCATCCATGAGAAAGCCATCACAGTTCTTGTCAGATGTCAAAATACCTTTGGTAGGATAGAATATACAGCCAGCTTTATTTTGGTCAGATTGATGGCCTTCCACCACATTTCCTGTATGATCATGAAAATACCCCCATTGTACAAGCCACGACTGTCCTGCACAGAGCACTGTCCCAAGTCCCACTGGAAACCTTTATTATGTATTACAATGCCAACTCTGACCCAGGCCTTAGTGCCCCATATCAGTGCCCAATTTCACTTATGGTCTTATGTCTGAATGGACATGAACATCTGCAGCTATGTTCTAAAATCTAATGGAAATCATCCATAGAAAGGAAGATTATAGCAGCAAAAGGGAATCAAGTCCACATTAGTACTCATGATTTCGGAATGAGATATTAAATAAGGATATCTATGAATCGGGTTTAGTTGTCTGTATACATAAGGTCTAGTGAACTGAGATTGTTACCTGGCAGTGGAGAGTGGTCCTTCAGACTTCGCATCTGGACTATAAATGGATGTATGTCGTACTTGTGTCCATTGTTGTATAGCTGGGCTAGGACCACAGCATGTGTGCTGGTTTTTCCTACTGTTCAGATCAAAAATGCAGAAATTACCATCTGGGCATGTGTGGAACATTTTATATTACAGACATCAAGAACTGGAGTGCAAAAAAAAGAAATGACTTACACCCTCCTGGCCACCACTTTGTTGCTGGTATCTGTGGAGTATCTATTATAAATTCCTGGATGATAGGATCAAAGGTGGCTGTGGTCCCTAAACCCCGCAGATATGTTCCTGCAGATACAGAGCATAACAAAAATGCATCTAATTTGCCCTAAGCAGCTTTGCGGTTTACAAAAACACTTCTATTACTATTGACAAATTGTTGGCTTTTCTCTATTTTTTTGGCATTACTTGGATTAATAAGATAAGGGTATAAAGTTCGGCCTTTCAAGAGCCTGATTATTAGGGAACCTACATCTGGGACTCAGTGACATGGCTGAGACTAGACCCCTCAGCCTATGGGGCGCACAAGCCTTCCTCACTACACTGACACTTCCTGACCTGCAACTTCTACACACCACTGTATATGGACAACGCAGTCTTAGGCTAACTTCATAATGGAGAGAATCCCGCTCCTATATCACGCTCGCCATCCATATGATTTTCCAGAGGATATGAGGTGTTTGCATGTCAAAACAGCCTCGCATCACTATGGGGGTGAAGGGCACTCCTCCTCCCCCCCCCCCCCCCCCCCCCCCCCCGCGGCTGTTTGCAGAGTTTCTCCAATTGTTTTCAATGGGAAACCTTGCATTGCAAATGGTGCGATGCTGCCGCTGGTCCCATTGAAAATAATGGGCGGTGCGATGCAAGAGCACGCACAAGATAGTACATGTCGCAATTTGTTTCCAGCATCACATAACAATGCAATGTGGGGGAAAAAAATCACTCATGGGTATGATGGCATTAAAAAAAAGCGGTTCACATTTGTGTGAGATTTAAGCGTCTATCAACGCACAAATCTTGCACAATTTTCTTGCCCGTGTGAAGCCAGCCTAAGTAGGGTTGGCACCCAGCTAGTACACGACTGGTCTAGCCACTAAATATATCTGAAGGTCGGTGCTGGTAATAATTTTTTTCCAGCAATGATAGTTGCCTTTAAATAATGATTAGGTTGCTATGGCCAAGTGTCCTCCACTGCCACGCCTGCAATATGGGAGATGTCTGTGGCTGGTGCCTCATTATGGGGCCATCATCAGTTTTCACACAATTCAAGAGGCTTTGGATTCTTAGAGCATAGTGCTATAATATAAGAATGGTAACAGCCAGCTGTGAGTTTATTCATTGGCTACTGTTGTTGGGTTAAAAAAACGTGGCAACCAGAGGCGTAACTTGAATCTTCTGGGCCCCAATGCAAAATCTGTAACAGGGCCCCCAACTATAATGCTTTATTCATAGTACTGGGCTCCCTATGTGGAGAAGAGAGGCCTTATGGGCCCCTTAAGGCTCCTGGGCCCGGGTGCAACCGCATCCCCTATAGTTACGCCCCTGGTGACAACCACAAGTCTAAGGGTACTTTTAGATGGGACAACTGCTGGGAGCTTAAGCGCCTGACAGTTGTCAGTATGACTATCGCTTTTGTGCATTCACACTGGAGTGATAGTCGTTCAATGAATGGAGGTTGAGCGCACCATAGATTTCTTACCTCCATTCACTGTGATCAGGCAGTCACTCAAAGATGAACGACTGCCTGTTTACAAGTGAGAACTTGCTCACTGTCTATATAAGAGGGATCTTCTGATCCACTGGGCATGAACCTTGTGTAAAAAAAAGTTCAAACAAATGTGTTGTGGAAAGGTTTGCAGTTTTTCAATGCAAAGTGTGAAAAATGCAGCAAGTTTGAACATAATCAAGGGGAAAATTCCCATGAAGAAGTTGCCAAAATTTTATACTAGAATCAGAAGGTCAGACATGGTAGATACTTTCTGTCTTCTGCATCTGATATGAAACTCAAAATCTTCACATCTCGCCTTGCTTGACCCAACAATCTGTAGACCCAGCAAGGTCACTTCATTGCTGGCAGTGGGCCAAACTCCACTGACTGTAGCCTACGAAGCTCGGTACTTGATTAGATTGGAGTACTCTCTGCTTAATAATTACAATGGAAATCTACATATTCCCTTTTAATTACTGCATCAGCCATCCCTTTAACATCATATATACATAGATATGGATAAATAACCTGGAAATATATTTAACCTCCCGTCCATTTTCATCCCATCCCATTTCCTCGATTTTCCTCCGCATGTGTAAAGTGTTCCTGACGGCTCCTTCATAACTCTCCAAGAGGGTCTTGAAGTACATGTATTCTGGGCGAAGACGGGGTCCTTGATAACGAGGCTCACTGAGGAAATTAGAGCAGGTAGGTACATCTGTTATCATTTATATAATGTGCAAACAGGGGAGAACAAATATAAGAAACAAACATACAAAAAACACTGTTACATGAAGTAAGCGATCGATGGAAACAGTTGGGGTAAGGGTCCCACTCCAACGAGCTTACATACTACAGATAATGGGGTGATACAGAAGGTGAAGGGCTCGGTATGGTGAGGTGGAGAGTGAGGGATGCTATACACATAGATGATGGTCAAACTTAAGCCGTGTGGTGGTTGAATCGGTATTACTGCAGGGATTGCAGTCAATAGGACACGAAGCATGTTATTAGGTGGAGTAAAGAAAGGTTTCATTTAGGGAATGTGGTATGCCTACCTGAAGAGGTGCGTTTTTAGAGCACGCCAGAAGTTTTATGTGTCAGGAATTCCCCGGATAGTTTGGGGCAGAGCGTTCCAGAGGACTGGTGCTGCTTTGAAGAAGTCCTGGAGGTGGGAATGAGAGGTTCGAATTAAAGGGGCACTTAATCTGATTTCATTAGTGGAGCAGAGGACGCAGGCTGGGTGGTGGATTGAGATGAGGGGAGCAATAAAGGGCGGCGCGGTGCTATGTAGAGTTTTCTGGATGAAGGTAGTGAGTTTGAATTGTATTCTGTATTTGATGGGTAGCCAGTGCAGTGACTGGCACAGGGCAGAGGCGTCCAAGAAGCGGCTGTAAAGGAAGATGAGCCTTGCTGCCACACTCAGGATGGATTGGAGTGGGGAGAGTCAGGTGCAGGGGAGGCCGATAAGCAACGAGTTGCAATAATGAAGCCAGGAATGGATGAGGGCAACAGTGAGCATTTTTAAAGTGTCCATGATGAGACAGGAGTGGATTCTTGTGATGTTCTTGAGGTGCAGGTGATACGTTCGGGTGGGAGATTAGATATACGGGGTAAAGGAGAGATCAGAGTCGAAAATGACCCAGAGACAGCAGGCGTGCTGGGAGTTGTGGTTGTGCCACACACTGACATGGAGATGCCAGGATGAGGTTGGTTAGCAGAGAGCAGAAACACCAGTAGGTTAGTTTTTTTTTTTTTTTTTAAACATTAGGTTTTTTTAAATTGAGGATATAATAGACATACATAACATTTCCGCATATGTAGTACAGATCATACACAACAAATTTTGTTTAACAATGTTCTAATGGGTACAGTTATCTTATTAATATATTCCCCCTTTTTTTTCCGGTATAGCATTTAACAAACAAATCGGTATATTTATCTTTGTCAAAATAGTAATGATAGAAAGAGGCAATCTCATTGACTTGTCAGCGGTTCAGACAGATTTCAAACAGTAACCAACTCAACCAGTAAAGAAAAAAAAAAGAAAAAAAATACAAAAATACAAATTTGGCATCACATATTTTTCTCATGTCAAGACTTTAAGAATTTTCTCCAGACATCCCAAGACTCCCCATATTTTTTCAATGTATTATTTCTGAACACTAGCCATTTTTCAAATACACACTGCTCTGCCATACGGTCCTTGAACTCTCCAAATGTTGGGACGATGGGCCCTCTCCAGTATTTAGCAATAATTGTCTTTGCTGTCATTAGAGCATGTCCTATCAGGTATCTGCAATTTGGTGGATAGCTATCTAATTCCACCAACAGCATAATTATTTTTGCTTCTCTCCTAATTCGGATCCGTAGCATGTCATCTAACAAATTTAGGATATTCATCCAATATTCTTTTAGTTTCGGACATGTCCAAAATATGTGTGAGAGAGAGCCCCTCTGACCACAATTTCTCCAAAACAAAGCATCTCCATTTTTAAATCTGCTAGCTAACAGTGTTGGGGTAAAGTACCATCTCATGTTTATTTTCATTTGCACTTCTAGAATACCCAAACCTTTAGTAGATCTTCCTGCTAACCTCCAAGACTTTTGCCATGCCTTGATAGGAAAGACAATCCCTAGTTCTTTTTCCCAACTTATCGTATGTTTTTTTTTTTGTCAGTTTGTTGTTTCCCGTCAAGGTATCATAGAAAAATCTAGTTTCTGACTTCCCTGAAATGGGTGCAGTAGGTTAGTTTTTGAGATGTTCAGTTTTAAAATAGAGAGGACATAGTGTTAGAGACAGTAGACAGACAGTGTTGGCATTTTGAAGGAATGTTGCTGTGATGTCACGGGAGGAGGTGTATAACTGAGCGCTGGGCGACCCCAACAGCAAGGGGAAGTGGAGGGGAGGTGGAGCCAGCAAAGCAGACACTGAAGGAGTGGTCAGAGAGGTGGGAGGAGAACCAAGAGAGAGCAGTGTCCTTTAGGCCGATGGAGCAAAGCATATTGAGGAGGAGTTTTTAATCAACAGTTTCAAATGCTGTGGAGAGATTGAGGAGGATCAGTAGGAAGTAGTCACTCCTCGTTTGGCCATCAGGAGGTTGTTTGACACTTTAGTCAGGACGGTTTCAGTCAAGCATCAAGGGCAGAAGCTGGACTGTAAGGGGTCAAGAAGAGTGTTCTGATAAAAAGCTTATAAGGTGAGAGTAAACCAGGCAGTCTAATACCGTGTTTCCCCAAAAATAAGACACTGTCTTATATTAATTTTTGCCCCAAAAGAGGCACAGTGTCTTATTTTCGTGGGTCCCGGTCCCTCCCGCTGGGCTGCGGTGTTTCGTTAGGCACGGGAGTTAAGATGCATATAGAGGCTTGATAAAAGCTCCTGATTGGGGCTGAAGCGTTTTTTGTAATCCTAACACGCATATCCCCACACTAATGACAATTTCATTTTTTTTAAACTTAAGGACAATTTTTGATTTTAATCTCGATTTTCATTTTTTTGCAAAAACAAACTAAGGGAATGCCAAGACACATTTTTTACATAAAGGAATTGCATGATTATCAGAACTGTCCTTAGCTGTCACCCTCAATTATAAGCTTGAATTAACATGGCTGTTTGCGGTCCATGTGTAGAATCAGTTGTTTTAAGAGCCTCATTGCCTATTATGGGACTGTGTAGACGGACAGCATATGGCTTGCAAATGTCCGAATGGGTCCTACAGCTACACTGAAAGGTCTTGTAGCGCTACTGAGTGATTTGTAGGTATTGAATGACAGCTGCAGCCCACATGATTGCATACAACTCAGGCCAGCTTCACACAGGTGATAGGCTATTTTGCGTTGCGAGAGTGAGTGAAAACGCATGAAAATGAAACCAATGATTTCCAATGGTTTTATTCTCATTTGTGATGCTTTCACTGCACACTCACAGCGCTAAGAAAAAGCAGCATTATCGCCCGTTGTTTTTAGTGGGGCTGGCGGGGATGAAGGTATCCTCTGCCATAGCTGTGATAGAGGTCCGCGATGCTATCCATTGCTTTCAATGGGGCTAGCGCTGCTGCAGCCCCATTGAAAGCAATGGGTTGCAGCCAAGCACCGCAGCAATGATTTTCAGGGCAGGGCTTGAAATATAAGCCCTTTCCTGAAAATCCTCTCCAGGTGTAAAAAAAAAGTTTTAAAAAATTTAACTCGTCTAGAAGAGCCGTCCGTCTGTCTTCTGGAGGCCAGGGATTGAAAAATCCCCACCTCCAGAAAGCGCTGCCCCGATTGACTGAGCACCATAACCAATCAGGGGCAGCACCCAGCCATCATTGATTGACAGGTGAGCGCTGCCTGTGATTGGCTGAGCGCTGTGGGAATCCACAGAAAATGGAGCATGCTGCGATTTTTTTCGAGCTCATGCAATCCGCAAATCGGAAAAATGACATTTTCAGGTATTCAATTACCTGCGGATGCCTAATGATTGTCTATGGGCTGACTGAACTGTGGATCGTAAGGGAACTTAATAATCAACATCTTTTATAAATTTTTCTAATAAGCTGCAATACATCAGTATAGTAGTGTATTAGAAAGCTACTGTGTTTTCCTGAAAAAAAAGACACCGTCTTATATTATTTTTGCCCCAAAAGAGGCACAGTGTCTTAATTTTGGGGGAAGGCTTATAATACTCACCTAGTAGACAGCATTTGGGTCCCTCGCGCTGAACTGTAGCAGGCCTCTGTGTACTCCTGAACGCCGACAGAACATTCTCTTCCTGGTGGCGGGGCATGAATACCCCGCCTCCAACAAACCATTGCTCTGATTGGTTCATCGAACGCCGCGTCAGCCAGTCAGAGCCAGCACTCGATTAACCATTCAATGACATAATTGAATGGCTGTGATTGGTTAATTGAGTGCTGCTTCTGATTGGCTGACATGGTGCTCGATCAACCAATCAGAGCAATCGTTTGCTGAAGGCGGGGTACTCAAGCACCGTTACCAGAAAGTGAATGCTCTGTCGGCGTTCAGGAGTACACAGAAGCCTGCAGCAGCACCACGGCCCAGTGCAAGGGACCAATACACAGTTTTTTTCATGTAGCTTAGCTACAGCTTATTTTGGGGGGAGGTCTTATATTTTTTTATTATCGGAGAAACACAGTATAAAGCTCAGCCAAGAGACTGAACTTCATAGGCCACCTGGCAGCTGGCAGACCCAGAGGCTGTATTCACCAACCCATCAGGACCTCACGTTCACATCACAAGGGTCCGATAAGTGTCAGAGGGAGCCCCCTCCCTCTGTCAGACGTTTAGATGCCGCAATCACACTGACCATGACCCTGCAAAGGGGTTAAGCACTGGAAATCGGAGGTTTCTTCGGTACCTGGTGTTACAATAAGTACCAGGCTGTTATCCGAGCATACAATCCCCCTGGCACAAGAGCCCAGCACCAAGCTTCTGATACAGCTGCCGGTGAGTGGTAAGGACAGGGAGGCAAATTCAGGATGACACCGAGCCCACAGTCCAAGTTATCTGTGCAGCACCGCTCCTAGAAAAATACTCCTTAGAAAGGCACAAACTCTCTAACGGTCACTCACTCACTCCTGAAGACTTTAACTCTGCATGGCGGACTCCAACATTTCAGTCATTCAGTGGAACTCCTGGGGATATTGGTCCCAGGGAAAAGGCCAAATCTCAGCCTTTTCCATCTTCACCACATGCAGGTTGAAAGTATCTGCATGCAGCCAGTCTTCCCTCTCTTGCAGACCAGAACTCCAACAACCACCAAAGAACTCCACAAAACAACTCAGAACTCTCTCCAGACTCAGAACTTCACTCCTTCTCCCTCAATCATACACCTTGAAAACACATTTATGGGACAAGGTCATATAACAAACAAAAGATACATTTCCAGACATAGCCCAGACAGTAAGCCATTCAGTGCTGCAGCTATGCAATATACTCCGGTATTATTGTATCTTGTAACCACCAGGAAGTGGGGGTGGAGACAAGATTGTGGCTGCTTGACAGGCCAGTGACACCCCCTTGTAGTGATTGGCTGCACGGCATGCTCCCCTCCCTGAGCCTCACAGGTCCTGGCACTGAGGTCTCCTGCAGTAATTGCTCCTATGGGCGGCCAGCACTGCTGTCTGTGGCCGCCCATCTCCGCTTACCATGTTCCCTTTACGGCCCCACTGTGAGTGTTCCCGGGGCCTGTACAGTGCCACCTGCAGTCCCCTTTACCGGCCCTCGTGCCCCGTTGTTAGTCGATCGGCAGCTGATGCTGTTGGGGAGAAACTTGTGCCCCACTGTCTGGCGTTAGGCTCCTCATGCTGTGCGGGAGAAGGCAGCCGACAGACGCGTTGCTCTGCTGATGGGAGCGCTGCAGGGCCACCTGATGCAGTGGGGAAAGAAGGCAGCGGACAGACCAGCCGGTACATCTCAGCGCCACTGGGCCACCTGATGCAGTGGGGGGGAGGAGGTGGGGAAGGCTGCAGACAGAACCAACAGTCGATGTGAGGGCTGATGAGCGCCGGTGGGGCGGCTCATGCTGTGCTGCAGAAGAGACTGAAGCACCGCTGGGGCAAACGGCAGGACGCTCGGTGAGTCACCGGGGCTATTGCAGACGGGGACGCAGCTCACAGCCGCCATAGCGGGTACAAATCAATAGACGCACACTGCACTGACGGAGGCCAGGAACAGCTGCAGCCTCTTAAATGCTTTTTGCCTCCGTGGAGGGTTAGGGGTTAGTTTTCCTATTAGGCTTACATTTATAGCTGTAAAGGCTTTCCTCTCTCTTCCACCTCTCTACCCGTCAATACTCACTCTCAAAGGCAGCACTCAGCGCTGCATGGCGATCTCCTCTCATCCGCTCATTCTGTAGAACTTCTAGGGGTAGTAGTCCCAAGGTAACTTTTAGGCCATCGCTCAGCCTCCTCCATTATAACACACGCAGACCATTCAGTGTCTGTGGGGGTCCAAATAACTCTGGCTCCTGCCAACTTCTCTTGCAAACTCCAACACTGACTTTCCTAAACTCACTCTTTGCAGACTGACTTGCACGTAATCTTTGCAAACACCTATATGAAGCATGGTCACATGACTTTCAAACTCACATCATAAAATTATACATTTACAGCAGACAGAGACAGCTCATTTGCAGACATTAACCCTTTCATTCCTGCAAACTCTAATACAGATTCTGCTGATTTATTCCCCAATCCAAGACAATGTACAAGACAATACAGACAACATATAGCAGACATTTTGAAGGGGCCCTATTAGTTCTGGGCCACTACACAATCAGATCTCACAACTTATATCCCTAGCACTAGATACAAAATCAGAACTTTGGTCATCACAGCCTGCATCGGCACTTCTCTTTATTTAAGCCCTTTCGATACATGAAGTCTGTTATAGAATTCTATATCATTCCAAATACCTGTGACAGCTGTAAAATGTTTTTTGTCATTTTGCTCATATTAATAGCTTAGTTAATAATAGCTTAGTTAAGAGGGTTGTCCCGCGCCGAAACAGGTTTTTTTTTTTGTTTTTCAACCCCCCCCCCCCGTTCGGCGCGAGACAACCCCGATGCAGGGGTTAAAAAAGAACACCGGAGAGCGCTTACCTGAATCCCCGCGCTCCGGTGACTTCTTACTTACCTGATGAAGATGGCCGCGGGGATCTTCTTCCTCGGTGGACCGCAGGGCTTCTGTGCGGTCCATTGCCGATTCCAGCCTCCTGATTGGCTGGAATCGGCACGTGATGGGGCGGAGCTACACGGAGCCCCATTGAGAAAAGCAGAAGACCCGGACTGCGCAAGCGCGTCTAATTTGACCATTAGACGGCGAAAATTAGACGGCAACCATGGAGACGAGGACGCTAGCAACGGAGCAGGTAAGTGAAAAACTTTTTATAACTTCTGTATGGCTCATAATTAATGCACAATGTACATTACAAAGTGCATTAATATGGCCATACAGAAGTGTATAGACCCACTTGCCGCCGCGGGACAACCCCTTTAAGCACAAATCATATACAACGGAGGAGCGGCAGAGTCATTGGTCACAGTTTGATGTCAGTAAATGGTATTTAGGGACCAGACCCCCTGAAGAAATGCAAACCCCAGAACAGACCCCTCTATGACTTCACAGCCCAGATTCTTTCGGTAATGGCGGCGTCACACGAAAGTTTGTGCTGTGTATTTGTGCATCAACGAGGTTTGAGGAGAATCATAATCGGCGTGTTGCTTGTGCTTCTGCACATATAACTGTAATTTTTACACACAAGGCCAATTCACACACGAGTGAATTTAATGGCTATTTAAGCCTAATAAGGTCCAGCTGTCTTTTTTCCTGTGTTTTGCTCAGTGTCACACCCTTCCCTTAGACCATAGACTGCCATAGACATCAGTAGCACTTTTGCTGAGCAAAATGCAGGAAAATAGAGGACCTATTTTCGTGCATCTGTGCTTAAGAGTCCAGGCCCCGAGGCAGTAAAGCAGCCCCAAACCATGATGCCCTCTGCACCATGTGTCCCAGCTGGGATGAGGTTTATTTTTCCTCCAGACATAGCATTGTGTATTTTTGCTACAAAGTTCCAGTTTTGTCTTCTCTTTTCATAGAACATTTTCCCAGACCCATTGTGGAGCATCCAGGTGTCTCGGGAAAACTAGATGGGTCACAATGTTTTTTTGGATAACAGCGGCTTCCCTCATGGTGTCCCTCCATGAATACAAATTGTGTTCACTTGGTTTTCTTTTAGTGGACACATGGACAGAGTTTATTTAGCATTTTCTAGAATCTTCTGTAGGCCTTTTGCTGTTCCTTTTGGCTTCGTTGTCACCACTTTTAGGATTACCCATTGTGCTTTTGGAGAGATCTTAACAGGACACCCACCCCTAACATGTTCACACCGCAGATTATAGTTATATCTACAACTCCTTCTACATAGGATGTTAGGCTGAATGAAGGCAATGTCCATCTAGTTCGGCCTGTTTCAACCCATAGTTGATCCAGACAAAGGCAAAAACCCCAAAAGGCAGAAGCCAATTAGCCCATTTGGGGGAAAATTCCTTCCCGACTCCGTAATGGCAGTCAGAATAATCCATGGATCAACCTTTAATAGTTCTCACCTAAATATAAGACCCGGAACTACAAACCCGCTGGTCATCTAATGTCTATATCCTGTAATATCCTTCCGCTCGAGAAAGACGTCTAGTCCCCTCTTAAACTCCTCAATGGATTTTGCCATCACAATGTCCTCAGGCAGAGAGTTCTACAGTCTCACTGCTCTTACAGTAAAGAGCCCCCTTCTGTGTTGTTGATGAAACCTGCTTTCCTCTAGACGTAGAGGATGCCTTCTTGTTACCGACGCAGTCCTTTGTATAAACAGCTCATGGGAGAGATCCTTGTATTGTCCCCTAATATATTTATACATAGTTATTTCATCGCCCCTTAGCCGTTTTTTTTCCAGGGTGAAAAGTCCTAATTTTGATTAGATTGAAAAGTCTCTCTGGGTATTCCGGTCCTCTAATTCCATTTATTATTTTTTGCCCTTTTTTGAAGCCCCTCAAGCACTGCAACATTTTTTCTGAGCAGCGGTGTACAGAACTGTACACAGTACTCCATGTGTGGCCTGACAAGTGCCTTATATAGTGGGAGAATAGTGTTCTCGTCCTTCACCCCTACACCTCTTTTAATGCACCCCAAGACTCTATTAGCTTTTGCAGCAGCTGACTGGCATTGGTTGCTCCAGTTATATCTACAATCCACTAGTACCCCCAGGCCTTTTTCCATATCACTTTTCCCTAGCAGTACCCTATTTAGTGTATATTGGTGACATCCGTGTCTCCTGCCCATGTGCATAACCTTACATTTATCCACATTGAACTTCATTTGCCATTTTTCTGCCCAAGCTCCCAGCTCATCTAGTTCCTTTTGTAGCCGCACATTGTCTTCCGTTATATTAATTGTCTTATATAATTTTGTATCATTTGCAAATATTGATATTTTACTGTGCAGTCCCTCTATCAGATCGTTGATAAATATATTGAACAGAATGGGGCCTAGTACTGAGCCCTGTGACACCCCACTAGTGACGGTGGCCCAATCAGAGTATTAACCATTTATTACCACCCTCTGCTTTCTATCTCTTGAACAGTTCCTTATCCAGATATACATGTTTTCGCCCAGTCCGAGCTGTCTCATTTTATATATCAGCCTAATATGCGGCACGGTGTCAAATGCTTTAGAGAAATCCAGATATACGAGATCAATAGAGTCTCCCAGGTCAAGCTTAGAACTTACTTCATTGTAGAAGCAGATCGGATTAGTCTGACATGATGGACCCCCTAATGAACCCATGCAGGTTAGAAGTTATTCCGTTGTTCTCCTTGAGGTATTCTAGGATGGAGTCTCTCAGAAACCCCTTAAATATTTTTCCAGTTATTGAAGTGAGACTTACCGGCCTGTAGTTACCAGGCTCTCTTTTGGACCCCTTTTTGTAAATTGGAACCACGGTCTTGATAGTGTCTATAAATATAAGAAATAGTGGTCTAGCTATCACATCACTTACTTCCCTTAGAACCCTTGGGTGTATTCCATCTGGACCCGGCGATTTATCGATTTTAATCCTCTGTAACCTGCTCTGCACTTCCTCCTGTGTTAGCTATGCAATATGTAGCGGTGGGTTCATTTTATTCCCCTGCATCTCATGTGACATTTCCTTTTCATTCGTGAATACACTTGAAAAGAAACCATTTAATAGGTTTGCCTTCCCCCCTTCATCTTCTATGATTTTTCCTGCATTATTTGTTAAAGGCCAGTGCTCTCAGTGCAAATCCCTTTGCTGTTAATATAGTTTAAGAACAGTTTAGGGTTTTGCTCTCTTTGGCGATCAATCTTTCTGCCTCCTCCTTAGCAATTTTAATCCTTTCTTTACATATTTGTTTTTTTCCCCTGTATGATTGCAGCGCTTCTTTGCTGCCTTCTTGGTTTATTAATTTAAACGTTTTATTTAGAGATGAGCGAGCACCAAAATGCTCGGGTGCTCGTTAATCGGGACAAAAAGTTTGCGATGCTCGAGGGTTCGCTTTGAGTAACGAACCCCAATGAAGTCAATGGGCGACCCGAGCATTTTTGTATTTCGCCGATGCTTGCTAAGGTTTCCATTTGTGAAAATCTGGGCAATTCACGAAAGTGATGGGAACGACACAGCAACGGATAGGGCAGGCGAGGGGCTATATGTTGGGCTGCATCTCAGGTTCCCAGGTCCCACTATTAAGCCACAATAGCGGCAAGAGTGGGCCCCCCCTCCCAACAATTTTTAATTCTGAAAAGCCCTCATTAGCAAGGCATACCTTAGCTAAGCACCACACTACCTCCAACAAAGCACAATCACTGCCTGCATGACACTCCGCTGCCACTTCTCCTGGGTCACATGCTGCCCACCCCCCCCCTCGCACGACCCAGTGTCCACTGCGCACACCAAAGTGTCCCTGCGCAGCCTTCAGCTGCCCTCATGTCTATTTATAAGTGCGTCTGCCATGAGGAGGAACCGCAGGCACACACTGCAGAGGATTGGCACGGCTAGGCAGCAACCCTCTATAAAAGGGGCGGGGCGATAGCCCACAATGCTGTACAGAAGCAATGAGAAATATAATCCTGTGCCACCGCCATCAGGAGCTGCACACGTGGGCATAGCAATGGGGAACCTATGTGCCACACACTATTCATTCTGTCAAGGTGTCTGCATGCCCCAGTCAGACCGCGGTTTTTTATAAATAGTCACAGGCAGGTACAACTCCGCAATGGAAATTCCGTGTGCACCCACAGCTTGGGTGGCTCCCTGGAACCCACCGGCTGTACATAAATGTATCCCATTGCAGTGCCCTGGACAGCAGAGCTAACGTCAGATTAAATGCAGGTGGGCTTCGGCCCACACTGCATGCCCCAGTCAGACTGGGGTTCTTTAGAAGTAGACACATGTAGTTACAATTCCGTGTGGACCGACAGCATGGGTGGGTCCCAGGAAGCCACCGGCGGTACATAAATATATCCCATTGCAGTGCCCTGGACAGCAAAGCTAACGTCAGGTTTAATGCAGGTGGGCTTCGGCCCACACTGCATGCCCCAGTCAGACTGGGGTTCCTTAGAAGTGGACACATGCAGTTACAACTCCGTGTGGACCGACAGCATGGGTGGCTCCCTGGAACCCACCGGCTGTACATAAATGTATCCCATTGCAGTGCCCTGGACAGCAGAGCTAACGTCAGATTAAATGCAGGTGGGCTTCGGCCCACACTACATGCCCCAGTCAGACTGGGGTTCTTTAGAAGTGGACACATGCAGTTACAATTCCGTGTGGACCGACAGCATGGGTGGGTCCCAGGAAGCCACCGGCGGTACATAAATATATCCCATTGCAGTGCCCTGGACAGCAAAGCTAACGTCAGGTTTAATGCAGGTGGGCTTCGGCCCACACTGCATGCCCCAGTCAGACTGGGGTTTTTTAGAAGTGGACACATGCAGTTACAACTCCGTGTGGACTGACAGCATGGGTGGCTCCCTGGAACCCACCGGCTGTACATAAATATATCCCATTGCAGTGCCCAGCACAGCAAAGCTAACGTCAGGTTTAATGCAGGTGAGGTTTCAGGAGGAGGAGCAGGAGGAGGAGGATGAATATAATACACAGATTGATGAAGCTAAAAGGTCCCCGTTTTTGATGGGGATAGAGAACGATGCTTCCATCCGCGGGTGCAGCCTATGTATTGTTTAGGTATCGCTGCTGTCCGCTGGTGGAGAAGAGAAGTCTGGGAAAATCCAGGCTTTGTTCATCTTTATGAGTGTAAGCCTGTCGGCACTGTCGGTTGACAGGCGGGTACGCTTATCCGTGATGATTCCCCCAGCCGCACTAAACACCCTCTCTGACAAGACGCTAGCCGCAGGACAAGCAAGCACCTCCAGGGCATACAGCGCGAGTTCAGGCCACGTGTCCAGCTTCGACACCCAGTAGTTGTAGGGGGCAGAGGCGTCACGGAGGACGGTCGTGCGATCGGCTACGTACTCCCTCACCATCCTTTTACAGTGCTCCCACCGACTCAGCCTTGACTGGGGAGCGGTGACACAGTCTTGCTGGGGAGCCAGAAAGCTGGCAAAGGCCTTGGAGAGTGTTCCCCTGCCTGTGCTGTACATGCTGCCTGATCTCTGCGCCTCCCCTGCTACCTGGCCCTCGAAACTGCGCCTTCTGCCTCTAGCGCTGTCGGATGGGAATGTTACCATCAGTTTGTCCGCCAGGGTCCTGTGGTATAGCATCACTCTCGAACCAGTTTCCTCTTCGGGTACGAGAGTGGAAAGGTTCTCCTTATACCGTGGGTCGAGCAGTGTGTACACCCAGTAATCTGTAGTGGCCAGAATGCGTGTAACGCGAGGGTCACGAGAAAGGCATCCTAACATGAAGTCAGCCATGTGTGCCAGGGTACCTGTATGCAACACATGGCTGTCCTCACTAGGAAGATCACTTTCAGGATCCTCCTCCTCAGGCCATACACGCTGAAAGGATGACAGGAAAGCAGCATGGGTACCCTCAGCAGTGGGCCAAGCTGTCTCTTCCCCCTCCTCATGCTCCTCCCCTTCCTCCTCCTCAACGCGCTGAGATATAGACATGAGGGTGCTCTGACTATCCAGCGACATACTGTCTTCACCCGTCTCCATTTCCGAGCGCAAAGCATCTGCCTTTATGCTTTGCAGGGAACTTCTCAAGAGGCATAGCAGAGGAATGGTGACGCTAATGATTGCAGCATCCCCGCTCACCATCTGGGTAGACTCCTCAAAGTTTCCAAGGACCTGGCAGATGTCTGCCAACCAGGCCCACTCTTCTGTAAAGAATAGAGGAGGCTGACTCCCACTACGCCGCCCATGTTGGAGTTGGTATTCCACTATAGCTGTACGCTGCTCATAGAGTCTGGCCAACATGTGGAGTGTAGAGTTCCACCGTGTGGGCATGTCGCACAGTAGTCGGTGCACTGGCAGATTAAACCGATGTTGCTGGGTCCGCAGGTTGGCAGCGTCCGTCTTGGACTTGCAGAAATGTGCGCTGACCCGGCGCAGCTTTCCGAGCAGGTCTGACAAGTGTGGGTAGCTTTTCAGAAAGCGCTGAACCACCAAATTAAAGACATGGGCCAGGCATGGCATGTGCGTGAGGCTGCCGAGCTGCAGAGCCGCCACCAGGTTACGGCCGTTGTGACACACGACCATGCCCGGTTGGAGGCTCAGCGGCAAAAGCCAGCGGTCCGTCTGCTCTGTCAGACCCTGCAGCAGTTCGTGGGCCATGTGCCTCTTATCTCCTAAGCTGAGTAGTTTCAGCACGGCCTGCTGACGCTTGCCCACCGCTGTGCTGCCACGCCGCTCGACACCGACTGCTGGCGACGTGCTGCTGCTGACACATCTTGATTACGAGACAGAGGTTGCGTTGGAGGAGGAGGAGGGTGGTTTAGTGGAGGAAGCATACAACGCCGCAGATACCAGCACCGAGCTGGGGCCCGCAATTCTGGGGGTGGGTAGGACGTGAGCGGTCCCAGGCTCAGACTCGGTCCCAGCCTCCACTAAATTCACCCAATGTGCCGTCAGGGAGATATAGTGGCCCTGCCCGCCTGTGCTTGTCCACGTGTCCGTTGTTAAGTGGACCTTGGCAGTAACCGCGTTGGTGAGGGCGCGTACAATGTTGCGGGAGACGTGGTTGTGCAGGGCTGGTACGGCGACTGGGAACCGAGTAGCGCGAGGCCGCCGCCATCATGCTTTTGAAAGCCTCCGTTTCCACAAGCCTATACGGCAGCATCTCCAGGCTGATCAATTTGGCTATGTACACGTTTAACGCTTGAGCGTGCGGGTGCGCGGCGGCGTGCTTGCGCTCAAACAGTTGTTTGACCGCTAAGAGACATTGCTGGATGGGGCCGAGGACAGCGAAGGAGAGGGTGTGGGTGCAGGCCAGGAGACGGTAGTGCCTGTGTCCTGAGAGGGGGCTTGGATCTCAGTGGCAGGTTGGGGCACAGGGGGAGAGGCAGTGGTGCAAACTGGAGGTGGTGAACGGCCTTCGTCCCACCTTGTGGGGTGCTTGGCCATCATATGCCTGTGCATGCTGGTGGTGGTGAGGCTGGTGGGGCTGGCTCCCCGACTGATCTTGGCGAGACAAAGGTTGCACACCACTGTTCGTCGGTCGTCTGCACTCTCAGTGAAAAACTGCCAGACCTTTGAGCACCTCGGCCTCTGCAGGGTGGCATGGCGCGAGGGGGCGCTTTGGGAAACAGTTGGGGGATTATTCGGTCTGGCCCTGCCTCTACCCCTGGCCACCGCACTGCCTCTTCCAACCTGCCCTGCTGCTGCACTTGCCTCCCCCTCTGAAGACCTGTCCTCAGTAGGCTTAGCAAACCAGGTGGGGTCAGTCACCTCATCGTCCTGCTGCTCTTCCTCCGAATCCTCTGTGCGCTCCTCCCTCGGACTTACTCCAATTACTACTACCTGAGTGATAGACAACTGTGTCTCATCGCCATCATCCTCCTCACCCACTGAAAGCTCTTGAGACAGTTGCCGGAAGTCCCCAGCCTCATTCCCCGGACCCCGGGAACTTTCCAAAGGTTGGGCATCAGTCACGACAAACTCCTCCGGTGGGAGAGGAACCATTGCTGCCCATTCTGGGCAGGGGCCCCGAGAACAGTTCCTGAGAGTCTGCCTGCTCCTCAGAATGTGTCATTGTAATGGAGTGAGGAGGCTGGGAGGAAGGAGGAGCAGCAGCCAGAGAATTCAGAGTTGCAGCAGTGGAGGGCGTAGAACTCTGGGTGGTCGATAGATTGCTGGATGCACTTTCTGCCATCCATGACAGGACCTGCTCACACTGCTCATTTGCTAATAAAGGTCTACCGCGTGGACCCATTAATTGTGAGATTAATCGCCAGAAACGTGCCTCTCTCGTAATCCCGCAGCAGTCGGCTGCGAAACACCTGGATCAGGAGCTCGGCCTGTGCCCACACCCTGACTTGGGCCTCCGCGTCCTCGCCCGCATCCACATCCTCTAGGCCTACCCCTACCCCTCAGCATGGTGTATTACGAGTAGAGCAGAAACAGAACGCTGTAATAAAATGTGCCGCTTATTGGCCTGTGGTTGGAGGCTGACTTCACTTACGGAACGCACAACAGAGCCAGGAAAGAATTTTGCGCATGCCTGCAGTGAGACGTAGGTGCGTATGACTGAGATAGTGGAATTCACAGCGCAGAAGCAGTCAAGTGGCCAGACGCCACTAGTAGGCCTTAATTATTTTGCTTCTATTTTTTGAACGGCAGAGCTGAGACAGTAGACAGATACTGTAGGCAGCGTATATATGTATACTGTTTCAATGTGGACAGGATCACGGCGGTGATGTAACGGGCACCGCAGAGCCAGGAAACACTTCTGCGCACGCCTGCAGTGAGACGTAGGTGCGTAGGACTGAGATAGTGGAATTCACAGTGCAGAAGCAGTCAAGTGGCCAGACGCCACTAGTAGGCCTTAAGTATTTTGCTTCTATTTTTTGAACGGCAGAGCTGAGACAGTAGACAGATACTGTAGGCAGCGTATATATGTATACTGTTTCAATGTGGACAGGATAACGGCGGTGATGTAACGGGCACCGCAGAGCCAGGAAACACTTCTGCGCACGCCTGCAGTGAGACGTAGGTGCGTAGGACTGAGATAGTGGAATTCACAGCGCAGAAGCAGTCAAGTGGCCAGACGCCACTTGTAGGCCTTAATTATTTTGCTTCTATTTTTTGAACGGCAGAGCTGAGACAGTAGACAGATACTGTAGGCAGCTTATATATGTATACTGTTTCAATGTGGACAGGATAACGGCGGTGATGTAACGGGCACCGCAGAGCAAGGAAACACTTTTGCGCACACCTCCAGTGAGCCGTAGGTGCGTAGGACTGAGATAGTGGAATTCACAGCGCAGAAGCAGTCAAGTGGCTAGATGCCACTAGTAGGCCTTAGGTATTTTGCTTCTATTTTTTGAACGGCAGAGCTCAGACAGTAGACAGATACTGTAGGCAGCGTATATATGTATACTGTTTCAATGTGGACAGGATCACGGCGGTGATGTAACAGGCACCGCAGAGCCAGGAAAAACTTTTGCGCAAGCCTGCTGTAACGCTTAGCTGCGCATTAATTAGGACTACTAGCAGACACGCAGTACACTGAGGACGGTCACAGGCAGACCAAATATAATTTTTTTCCCAAAATTTGTTTGAAAAAGCCCACTGCCTATATAGCCTGTATATCTCTTTCACCTTTCCCACTGTGCCTGCCTCACCAGTACTGGCCCTATACTATGTACAATGAGTGGAGACTGAGGACGCAACGGTCTGCACGGCCGATATACAAAAAGAAAAAAAAATGTGCAACACTGCTAAAAGCAGCCTCAACAGTACTGCACACGGTCAGATGTTGCCCTAAGAAGGACCGTTGGGGTTCTTGAAGCCTAAAATAACTCCTAACACTCTCCCTATAGCAGCTCCAGCATCACCACCACTTTCCCTGAGCTATGTCAGAATGCATCTGTGGCGAGCCGCGGGAGGGGCCGATTTATATACTCGGGTGACACCTGATCTCGCCAGCCACTTACTGCAGAGGGGTGGTATAGGGCTTGAACGGCGCAGGGGGAAGTTGTAATGCCTTCCCTGTCTTTCTATTGGCCAGAAAAGCGCGCTAATGTCTCAGAGATGAAAGTGAAAGTAACTCGAGCATCGCGTGGTGCTCGTTTCGAATAACGAGCATCTCGAACACACTAATACTTGAACGAGTATCAAGCTCGGACGAGTACGTTCGCTCATCTCTAGTTTTTTTATTTTCATTTATTGCCCCCCTTACAGTCTTGTCGAGCCACACTGGCTTCCTTGTACTTGTAGTTCTTTTGTTTTAAAGGGTATGAACTGCTCACATCAGGTGATTAGGATGTTTTTAAGCTTTTCCCATTTGTTGTCTGTACCGATATTTTTGCTGAATGACAGCTGAATGACAGCTGGAAATTAATTATATTGTAGTCACTATTTCCCAAGTGCCCCTCAACCTGCACCCCTATTATTCGGTCTGGTTTGTTAGTTAATACTAAGTCCAGAGTTGCCCTTCCTCTAGTTGGCTCCTGCACAAGTTGGGTAAGGTAGTTATCTTTAATTGTTTTCAAGAACTTATGGCCCTTGTGAGATTTGCAGTTTTCCCATATCATATCTGGATAATTAAAGTCCCCTATGATAATTACTTCATTGCGGTTTGACACCTCTTCTATCCACCTTAATAATAAGATTTAAAGGGGTTGTCCCGTGAAAGCAAGTGGGATTAAGCACTTCTGTATGGCCATATTAATGCACTTTGTAATATACATCGTGCATTAAATATGAGCCATACAGAAGTTATTCACTCACTTGTCTGCCGTCCTCGCGCTGTCTCTGCGTCCCCGTCGCCATGGAGCCGTCTAATTTCTTCTTCTTAGTCCTTTTTAGATGCGCTTGCGCAGTCAGTCTTTTCCCCACTGTGAACGATCCCCTCCAGCGTGCCCACGCGATACAGCTTGCCTGCGCATCCGCAGACGACCTATCACTGCACGGGAGCGCGCAGGGGCGGCCATTCAGCTCCCGGCCTCCGATAAGTAGAGGTGAAGGCGCAGTCAATGCTTTCACCCAGTAGCAGCCAGCCGGGACCAGCAGCCATCCGGGACCAGCAGCCGCCAGCCATCCAAGACCAGCAGCCGCCAGCCATCCGGGACCAGCAGCCGCCAGCCATCCGGGACCAGCAGCCACCATCGAACCGGGACCAGCAGCCGCCATCGAACCGGGACCAGCAGCCGCCATCGAACCGGGACCAGCAGCCGCCAGCGATCCGGGACCAGCAGCCGCCAGCGATCCGGGACCAGCAGCCGCCAGCGATCCGGGACCAGCAGCCGCCAGCGATCCGGGACCAGCAGCCGCCGGCCATCCGGGACCAGCAGCCGCCGGCCATCCGGGACCAGCAGCCGCCGGCCATCCGGGACCAGCAGCCGCCGGCCATCCGGGACCAGCAGCCGCCGGCCATCCGGGACCAGCAGCCGCCGGCCATCCGGGACCAGCAGCCGCCGGCCATCCGGGACCAGCAGCCGCCGGCGAACCGGGACCAGCAGCCGCCAGCGATCCAGGACCAGCAGCCGCCAGCGATCCGGGACCGGCAGCCGCCAGCGATCCGGGACCGGCAGCCGCCAGCCACCCGGGACCGGCAGCCGCCAGCGATCTGGGACCGGCAGCCGCCAGCCACCCGGGACCTGCAGCCGCCAGCGATCCGGGACCAGCAGCCGCCGGCCATCCGGGACCAGCAGCTGCCGGCCATCCGGGACCAGCAGCCGCCGGCCATCCGGGACCAGCAGCCGCCGGCCATCCGGGACCAGCAGCCGCCGGCCATCCGGGACCAGCAGCCGCCGGCCATCCGGGACCAGCAGCCGCCGGCGAACCGGGACCAGCAGCCGCCGGAGAACCGGGACCAGCAGCCGCCGGAGAACCGGGACCAGCAGCCGCCAGCGATCCGGGACCAGCAGCCGCCAGCGATCCGGGACCAGCAGCCGCCAGCGATCCGGGACCGGCAGCCGCCAGCCACCCGGGACCGGCAGCCGCCAGCGATCTGGGACCGGCAGCCGCCAGCGATCTGGGACCAGCAGCCGCCAACGATCTGGGACCAGCAGCCGCTGGCCACCCGGGACCAGCAGCCGCCGGCCACCCGGGACCAGCAGCCGCCGGCCACCCGGGACCAGCAGCCGCCGGCCATCCGGGACCAGCAGCCGCCGGCCATCCGGGACCAGCAGCCGCCGGCCATCCGGGACCAGCAGCCGCCGGCCATCCGGGACCAGCAGCCGCCGGCGAACCGGGACCAGCAGCCGCCGGAGAACCGGGACCAGCAGCCGCCAGCGATCCGGGACCGGCAGCCGCCAGCGATCCGGGACCGGCAGCCGCCAGCGATCCGGGACCGGCAGCCGCCAGCCACCCGGGACCGGCAGCCGCCAGCGATCCGGGACCGGCAGCCGCCAGCCACCCGGGACCAGCAGCCGCCAGCGATCTGGGACCAGCAGCCGCCAACGATCTGGGACCAGCAGCCGCTGGCCACCCGGGACCAGCAGCCGCCGGCCACCCGGGACCAGCAGCCGCCGGCCACCCGGGACCAGCAGCCGCCGGCCACCCGGGACCAGCAGCCGCCGGCCACCCGGGACCAGCAGCTGCCGGCCACCCGGGACCAGCAGCCGCCAGCCACCCGGGACCAGCAGCCGCCAGCCACCCAGGACCAGCAGCCGCCAGCCACCCGGGATGCATGGATGGATGTGTGTGCGTGTGTGCATAAGTGCGTGCGGATGCATGGATGGATAGATGGATGAGGCTGCATGGGCGGATGGATGAGGCCGAATGAGCGATTGTGTCACTATGTGACTATGCATGTATAAGTCTGTGTGGCTGCATGGATGGTTGGGACCGCATAGATGGTTGGGGCTGCATGGATGGTTCGGGCCGCATGGGCAGATGTGTGTCTCTGTGATGATGCATGTATTAGTCTGTGTGGATGCATGGATGGTTGAGGCTGCATGGGCGAATGTGTGTCTCTGTGATGATGCATGTATAAGTCTGCGTGGATGCATGGATAGATGTGTGTGCGTGTGTGCATAAGTGCGTGCGGATGCATGGATGGACGAATGGATGAGGCCACATGGGCGGATGGATGAGGCCACATGGGCAGATGGATGAGGCCGCATGGGCGATGTGTGTATATGTGATGATGCATGTATAAGTCTGTGTGGATGCATGGATGGTTGAGGCCGCATGGATGGTTGGGGCCGCATGGGCGGATGTGTGTCTCTGTGATGATGCATGTATAAGTCTGTGTGGATGCATGGATGGATGTATGTGCATAAGTGCGTGCGGATGCATGGATGGACGGATGCATGAGGCCGCATGGGCGGATGGATGAGGCCGCATGGGCGGATGTGTGTCTATGTGATGATGCATGTATAAGTCTGTGTGGATGCATGGATGGTTGGGGTTGCATGGATGGTTGGGGCCGCATGGGCGGATGTGTGTCTCTGTGATGATGCATGTATAAGTCTGTGTGGATGCATGGATGGTTGGGGCCGCATGGGCGGATGGATGAGGCCGCATGGGCGGATGTGTGTCTATGTGATGATGCATGTATAAGTCTGTGTGGATGCATGGATGGATGAGGCCGCATGGATGGTTGGGGCCGCATGGGCGGATGTGTGTCTATGTGATGATGCATGTATAAGTCTGTGTGGATGCATGGATGGTTGGGGCCGCATGGGTGGATGTGTGTCTCTGTGATGATGCATGTATAAGTCTGTGCGGATGCATGGATGGTTGGGGCCGCATGGGCGGATGTGTGTCTATGTGATGATGCATGTATAAGTCTGTGTGGATGCATGGATGTATGAGGCCGCATGGATGGTTAGAGCCACATGGGCGGATGTGTGTCTATGTGATGATGCATGTATAAGTCTGTGTGGATGCATGGATGGATGAGGCCGCATGGATGGTTGGGGCCGCATGGGCGGGTGTGTCTATGTGATGATGCATGTATAAGTCTGTGTGGATGCATGGATGGTTGGGGCCGCATGGGCGGATGTGTGTCTCTGTGATGATGCATGTATAAGTCTGTGTGGATGCATGGATGGATGGGGCCGCATGGGCGGATGGATGAGGCCATGTGGATGTGTGTGTCTGTGTGTGTGTCTAGGGATGGATGCATGTATAGTGCTGATGGATGGATGTGTCTGTGTATATTTGTCTGTCTATCTGCGGGTGGGTGGGTTGGTTGTTGTAGCTTAGCATCTCGGTTGATCTACGCCGTCTTTAAAATGCAGAGTGTATATGTCGGAGCGCATCGGTGGCCAGTGGCGATTCCTGGGTTTGCACTCGTGATCTTCTTCCGAAGTCCCTGCAAGAGGGTGAGTATTTGCACCACATTTTCTTTCTTACTCACACACAGCAGATCACAGCCTCTTTAAAACACAAAATCACAATGCCTAGCTGTGTGGTTCCAACTTGCACCACATACTGGAAGAAGGGAGGTGAAAGTGCTTGTCTTCATGTGTTTCCAATGAATATGGCAAAAACAAGACTTTGGCTACAGCAGGCTCCTCACATCTTCGTGGACGTCGAAGAGTGGCTTAAAAAGATTTCCCAAAAAAAAGATTTTTATAGTTATCGGTTGTGCAGCAAACATTTCAAGGAGGATTGCTACATAATAGTCGGCGACCGTAAAAAATTGAAGCCCAATGCTGTGCCAAGTATATTCCCAACAGCGTTGGAAATTGAGACCCGAGCTAACCGGTTAGCGAAGAAAGGTGAACCTTCAAGAAAACCGAAGAATTGGGGAGACGCAACAGCCGGAAAGTTCAGCTGAAGAAACTTTGAGGGAAGAAACTTCAAGGGAAGAAACTTCGCGCGAAGAATCTACCCTGGATGCACCTAGCGCAGTTCAAGAAATTACCGCCGACGTGTATTTACAAGGTGATGAAACCCAGTTAGAAATTCCTTTGACAGTATTCAGTGAAGGTTGTGCAGTAGAAGCAAAGGTAATCGTCAATTTCAAAAGACAGTTTGAGGAAAGACGAACCGACACCGAAGCAAGCAATGCAGAAAGGGGTAAATGCAAGGCCTGCCAAGCAGCGGCAAATAAATCGCAACAGAGGACACAACTCCAGTCAAGAAGCATTGGCATCCAATGCAAAGTAATAGAAGCCAGTCCACACCAGAATCCAAGTTTATTTAAAATCCCACAGGGGACTCCGTGCTCTGCAACACCAGTAAAATCCAATATGGGTAATATTGCCGTCCAAGAGAAACCAGAAGAGAGCCCAATTTCAAAAACAGCAAATGAGGCCGATAGAATCGATATGCAACCATCAAGTTGCAATATTGCTTCTACTTTGGAGGAAAGCTTTTCCACTGTTTTTTCGGATGATCCAAACGACTCGACCTTTAGACTCTCGCAAGCATCGGAGAGTTCTGGTAGTGAGGATGTTGCCATTCCTTCTGATTCCGATAACCCCTTGAGCTACCCCTTACCAGAATTTGAAAGCTTAGCTGCAACAGAGATGGACCCATCCGCTGAAGAAAAGTACATGGTTTTCAAAAGCTCCTTGATGGCTTTATTTTCCATGATCCCTTGCCCTTACAGAAAGCAATGCTTTCTGAAACTAATCCACGTCAGGATTTTCCCAAAGGGATCGATGGTAATTCTGAAATCTGTTTGCCAAAGAGGTCACACCTGCAACTTGTGGCGAAGCCAACCCCTCATCCACAATTGTCCGGCGGGGAACATTTTACTTGCTTCCAGTGTCCTTCTGAGCGGATCAAATTTCGCAAAAGTTAGTAATATGCTACAGATTCTGAAACTTTTAGGAATCTCAAAAACAACTTTCTACCACCAACATAACTTATTATTCCCAGTGATAGATAATCATTGGATGCAGCAGAGGGCAAATCTAATTGCACAAATGAAATCAACACCCGTGTGTTTAGCTGGCGATGGGCAATCCGATAGCCCTGGTTTTTCTGCAAAGTACACCGTGTACACTTTTTTTGAGTTGAAGAGCAAAAAAATTGTGGGCTTCACGGTGGAACAACTTGTTCCACCTGCTTCGTCTGTTTCGCTCGAAAGTACTGCATTCCGGAAAACACTACTTGAATTGATCCCCGGTGGATTAAACGTTCAAATTTTGGCAACCGATCGGCATGTCTCAATCCGTAAGGTAATTCACCAGGAATTCCCAGAAATAATGCACGAATTTGATGTCTGGCATGTGGCCAAAGCAGTTGGCAAGCAGTTGCTTGTGGCATCCAAAAGCACTCACTGCGCAACCATTGCCCCGTGGATATTGAGCCTCAAAAATCATCTGTGGTGGTGTTTGCATACCCGTAAAAGAAATCCCGATTTACTGGTAGAGAAATGGAAATCGGCAACAAATCACAGAATCGACGTTCACGAGTGGGAGAACAATGCCCAATATCACCGCTGCAGTCACGCACTTCTGGAACCAACCACCGCTTGGTTAGCCCCTGACAGTACAGCACACATCAAAGTCAAAACCGTGGTTCTGAAAACAAGCTTACTGAAAGACATCCGCCATCTTTCCAATTTTTGTCACACTGGCGATTTGGAGATTTATCACGCCAGTGTATTGAAATACAGGCCCAAACGAATTCATTTTTTTTATGACGGAATGGTGGCTAGAACTCAACTTGCTGTTCTAGACCACAATTACAACGTAGGTAGAATTCAAAAGCTCAGAAGATCGCGATCAGAAGACGGGAGCGAGGACCAGAAGTCTTACCGAGTGGAGTACTCAAAAGCACGAAAGGAGTGGATTTTGAAAGCTCTTTATGAGCCGAAGTCCATTGAATTTGTATTTGACATCATTCGTGAGATTATGATGTTCGCTAAAGGTGAGATGTCCATCTCCTGGCATTCAAAATCCTCAGAATTCCCTCGAAATATTGCACCTGTTGTGAAACCCAGTGAAGAGGAATTGGTTCACAAATTTCAAAGTAGATTTCCAAGGTAGTAAAGAAAAAATTTGGGTGGGTATTAAAAAAAAAATCCCAACAAACTTTCACGAAAAATATAGTAAGTAATATTTTTCCATCATGCGCATCTGTCTATTTTTTCATGTGTCTGTCTTTTGTAAATAGGAGAACTCTGTAATTTTCAACGGTTCGTCTGTCTCTTTTATCTGTGTGTCTCTCTATTATTTACGTTGTATTTTGTATAGTTTACATGTGCGTTTCAGTCTTATTTCCATGTGTGTATAGTTTTATTTATTTAAAACTTGTGCTCGCTTATCCTTATTTTTTCCCTATGCGCTCTATGCCCTTTTGTAAATCGCATTTTCATCCCTTTTTTCTCTTTGCAATCATCTGCATAACATGCCTTTTTTGTATAGAACATATAACTGGTACAATGTGAAATGTTGCCAGTCTCATCCCATAAATCCTACGCATATTTTTGCGGGTGTTTTTAACAATTTTTACATTTTCACTACAACATTTTTGATAATTTTGTAAAAACCATTTTTTCGTCCATTACGGTAAAATTGTTTAGTTAGGGACTTTAGTTATTTTTTTAGATAGGTCTCGCAAGAGAATGAGGATCCTTGTCGTGGATTGCGGGCTTACGGTAAAATGACCAAATTAATGACACACATATTTAAATGTATAGCAATAATATTTATAAAATGTTTTAGCCAAAAAATTGTTATTTTGGTCATTTTATTAACCAATACCTCATTGCAATTTTTTTTGGGGGGATGTAAATTATAGTGCTAACACTACATATAAAGTAGGTGCATGTGTTTGTGAAAATATATGTGTGTGTGTATATATATATATATATATATATATATATATATATATATATATATATATATATATATATATATATATTTATACACACACATATACACATACACATATATATATATATATACATATATACACACATATACACATACACACATATATATATATATATACACACATATATATATACACACATATATATATACACATGAATACGTATACGCGTAAACACGCCCGCGCGCATACGCGTACACACGCACGCATGTACTCGTACGCGTATAATATATATATATATATATATATATATATATATATATATAGGTGTGTACACGCATATATACACACATATATATATTTAGGTGAAAAACTTATTTCTTCTATCACAGCATCGCTGTGGACAGTGAATTGCAGGCAATACATTACGTTCTGCTGAGACAATTCAGCACTGGACAGCTCCCTGCTATAACGAAGCCTGGCTTCGGTGTGCAGGGGAAATGATCAGCACTGGACAGCTCCCTCCTGCTGAGACAATTCAGCACTGGACAGCTCCCTGCTATAACGAAGCCTGGCTTCGGTGTGTCGGGGAAATGATCAGCACTGGACAGCTCCCTCCTCCCGAGTAGAGCCCTGCAAAGCAATCCGCAGGCAGGCAGGCAGGCAGGCAGGCAGGCAGGCAGGCAGACAGACAGACATACAGACAGACAGACAGACAGACAGACAGATAGATAGATAGATAGATAGATAGATAGACAGACAAGCTTGACAAAAACCAACATGGCCGAAACGGAGCCTGTTTTTCTGTGATGGGGGAATAAAACTTTGGATATTAATTTGCACCCTGGATGCTGCTGAAGTCTTTTTTATTGCTGCATGTGATTTTGGTGATAAGGATCCATTCACCTGTCTCTTTGGCTACTGCATAATCTATGCCCAAACCCTGGAGGGATATACAATTTGTGCTGCTGGCGACCTGCTTTCTTTGTTTGTTGTGTCATAATGTCTCCTGGTGAACAGTGCAGATAGTCTGATCGCGTGTTCAAGGTTTTCGCACACAAGCGCATACTGTGCAAATAGTGGATGCTGTGTTACACATAGGCAGTCTTCTGGTAACATCTGGAGGACAACATCGTGTTCTCTGCAGCAGACACACTCTGACACTGTGGGCATCCTAATGCACTGCCCGCAGTGATACCACTCTGTATTGGCAAGCCTGCCATATGGATCTTGAGTGGATTCCGACGCACCCTCTTCTGGTGCTCCCTGCGGATCATTTTGAAAGCACTGGACACTGCTTATGTCCGCCTGAGCATATAGGGAGTCTGCCAGTTGTTGTTGAACCTAAGAAGGGATTACATATGAAGAATACTGTATAAACACATACACACGTGCGTACGTGTGTGTTTGCATAAACACATACACACGTGCGTACGTGTGTGTTTGCATAAACACATACACACGTGCGTACGTGTGTGTTTGCATAAACACATACACACGTGCGTACGTGTGTATGCATAAACACGTACACACGTGCGTGTGTATATATGCACACACACGTAAGTACGTGTGACTGTATATACACATACACACTCGGGCGCCCCCTGTTCCCCGCTGCTACACCCCGCTCCGTCAAACCACCCGGCACCCCCCGAATCTTTTCACCCGAGTACGGAAGTACTCGAAAATCGTGGGGCTCGATCGAGTAATTACTCAAAACGAGTAGGTTCACTCATCTCTATTACAAACCCATCAGAATTTTTACAATGTTACCACCTACCTCAGTATACTGCCGCCTTTCTGGAACATCCTCATTTTCATCGGAATCAGAAATGTATTCCTGCGAAAAAAAAGATCAACATTACTTTCATTATGTTTTTTGGCATGGTTTGCTGCAAAGCCTTATTACTAAACAAATTCTATTTGCAGCAAAGTCTTACCTCTCCAACAGAATCGGATGAAGATTCAATTTCAAATTCAAGGTCTTCCTCCAGGTGGGACATGGTGGCGTGTGATTTTGACTAAATAAACAAAATCAAAGTACAAATAATTAATTGCAGTGCTATAACAGTTATGGAAAATGTAACTATTTCCCATTCCCATCTTACATATGTATATTTTGGAAAATTGCAGGCAGATTGTTGGATGTAAAACAGACAGATTACAAGCAGTAAGTAGGCAGATTGTAGGATGGATTACAGACAGATTCCAAGCAGTAAGTAGGCAGATTGCAGGCAGATTGTATGCAGATTGTAGGATGGATTACAGACAGATTGCAAGCAGTAAGTAGGCAGATTGTATGCAGATTCCAAGCAGTAAGTAGGCAGATTGTATGCAGATTGTATGCAGATTCCAAGCAGTAAGTAGGCAGATTGTAGGATGGATTACAGACAGATTCCAAGCAGTAAGTAGGCAGATTGCAGGCAGATTGTATGCAGATTACAAGCAGTAAGTAGGCAGATTGTAGGATGGATTACAGACAGATTACAAGCAGTAAGTAGGCAGATTGTATGCAGATTACAAGCAGTAAGTAGGCAGATTGTAGGATGAATTACAGACAGATTACAAGCAGTAAGTAGGGCAATTGTAGGCAGATTGTAGGATGGATTACAGACAGATTACAGCAGTAAGTATGCAGATTGTATGCAGATTGTAGGCAGATTGTAAGATGGATTACAGACAGATTACAAGCAGTAAGTAGGCAGATTGTAGGCAGATTGCAGGCAGATTGTAGGAAGATTGTAGGATGGATTACAGACAGATTACAAGCAGTAAGTAGGCAGATTGTATGCAGATTGTATGCAATTGTAGGATGGATTACAGACAGATTACAAGCAGTAAGTAGGCAGATTGTATGCAGATTGTAGGATGGATTACAGACAGATTACAAGCATTAAGTAGGCAGATTGTATGCAGATTGTAGACAGATTACAAGCAGTAAGTAGGCAGATTGCAGGCAGAGTGTATGCAGATTGTAGGCAGATTGTAGGATGGAGTAAAGACAGATTACAAGCAGTAAGTATGCCGATTGTATGCAAATTGTAGGCAGATTGTAGGATGGATTACAGACAGATTACAGGCAGTAAGTAGGCAGATTGTATGCAGATCGTTTGACAAATTACAGGCAGATTGCAGGCAGATTGTAGGCAGATTGTAGGATGGATTACAGACAGATTACAAGCAGTAAGTAGGCAGATTGCAGGCAGATTGCAGGCAGATTGTAGGCAGATTGTAGTATGGATTACAGACAGATTACAAGCAGTAAGTAGGCAGATTGTATGGAGATTGTATGCAATTTTAGGATGGATTACAGACAGATTACAAGCAGTAAGTAGGCAGATTGTATGCAGATTGTAGACAGATTACAAGCAGTAAGTAGGCAGATTGTATGCAGATTGTAGGATGGATTACAGACAGATTACAAGCAGTAAGTAGGCAGATTGTATGCAGATCGTTTGACAGATTACAGGCACATTGCAGGCAAATTGTATGCAGATTGTATTCAGATTTTAGACAGATTACAAGCAGTAAGGAGGCAGATTGCAGGCAGATTGTATGCAGATTGTAGGCAGATTGTAGGATGGATTACAGACAGATTACAAGCAGTAAGTAGGCAGATTGCAGTCAGATTGTAGGCACATTGTAGGGTGGATTACAGACAGATTACAAGCAGTAAGTAGGCAGATTGTATGCAGATTGTAGGAAGGATTACAGACAGATTACAAGCAGTAAGTAGGCAGATTGTATACAGATTGTATGCAGATTGTAGACAGATTACAAGCAGTAAGTAGGCAGATTGCAGGCAGATAGCAGGCAGATTGTAGGCAGATTGTAGGATGGATTACAGACAGATTACACGCAGTAAATAGGCAGATTGTAGGCAGATTGTAGGATGGATTACAGACAGAATACAAGCAGTAAGTAGGCAGATTGTATGCAGATTGTATGCAGATTGTAGGATGGATTACAGACAGATTACAAGCAGTAAGTGGGCAGATTGTATGCAGATTGTAGACAGAGTGTAGGATGGATTACAGACAGATTACAAGCAGTAATGAGGCAGATTGTATCAAGATTGTATGCCGATCGTTTGAGGGATTAAAGGCGGATTGCAGGCAGATTATAGGCACATTGCAGACAGATTGCAGACAGATGACAGGCACATTGTAGGCAGATTGTATGCAGATTGTTGGATGGATTACAGACAGATTACAAGCAGTAAGTAGGCAGGTTGCAGGCAGATTATTTTCAGTATATAGGCAGTATATAGGAGGTGCTGAGACAGTGCATAAATGGGGACTACATAGAGGGCTCGATGGAGGGGTTTATTTGCTGCAGGGAGCGGGTCGGGTGCTCTTACCTAGGCTTCTTTATGGAAAATGTCAGTGAGAAACATGTGGTGGCTGAATCCTCCCTTGCACGGTCTCTCAAATCACTCCACCTACCTACTGCTCGTCGTGCCGTCCAACCAATGGGGTGGCTGGAATAGGCATTACAAGCAGTAGAGTTCCCCGCCTCCCGCGATGACGTCATCGAGTGAATCACGTGACCGGCGTCTCGGGAGCGCGCACGTCGGGCTCCATCAAGCGCGGTGCACCATGGGAGAAAACCCCGGTGCACCTTGGAAGAAATTTTATAAGTTGCTGAAATGCTGGAACGGTGAGTAGAAACCATCATTAAAAGCCATTTAAACTTGTGCATAGTAATGTTTGCTTTAGAAGGGGGACTGGGCAAAAAAAAAAATTCACTTCTGCCTCCGGACAACCCCTTTAAGTTTCTTCTGTTGCTTTTGGTGGCCTATAGAAACCCCCTAACAGAATTTTGTTATTTTTTTCTCCCTGTATTTCTACCCACAGAGATTCCACCTGTTCATCTCCTTTAGCTATATCTTCTCGTAGCCTCAGCATTAGGAACAATTCTAGGCGCTTTTTTTTTTGACAATGAGTGTATATTATGCAGGCGAGGATCCGCTTTGCTAAAGACTCTGTATCACACAACTCCTCTAATACCAGACACAGCCATAGACAAGAGAAACGGTCCTTTCTCTAATCCTAAACAACCCCTTTAAAGTTTAGCATGGATTTGAAAGTGGCTTAATTCGGCTGGCAATTTACATCAAAATCCACATGTAGGCTTCTTTCACACGGGCGACGCATTTTCATGCAGGTCACATCGTGTAGTATCCTAGAGTTGGGGTCCCACAGCATTGTTAAAGCCACGTAATGTAAATTATATGTCTTTAAATATGTTAAATGTGTGTATACCACTTTAAGTGCTCAATAATGTGTTAAATTTGTGTGTTTTCATACAAGCAAATCCCGCATGACTTGGCAGAACTCACCCTTAACTACTCTCACCCCTGTCAATCACCCCTAGCTAGTGCAGGGATTGGATAGTTAGCTTTCCCCTGACTCAGGATTGGATGGGAGTTAAGGTATAAAAAGTAGGGAGTGGGGTTAGCCAGTCTAGTCCTGGGGTTAGCTGAGTGAAGGAAACATCAAGTGCTCCATTGCTGAAAAAGTTTTGGAACCACTGGTCTAGGTTTTATGTATTGTTGTTTGGTGATTGCTAATTCCTTAGCAACTATGATTGACCATTTGTGGATATATAGATACAGTCGACCGAAAATCGCTACATTTGTGTGCAAGAGCACTAAAGCTCAATCCTGAATGGAGACACTGACTAGAGAAAGCTCACTGTCACATCCATTCTTTCAATTATCAAAGGTACCAGGTCTCCGTGTGCGATATGGGTTTGCGCCAGAGCCTGTTGGGAAGGGTCACTATATATACCCACCCCCAAATAAGGTTACACTTGCAAAACCACATGCACTTGTATGAAGCTGCCCTTTAAGTGAATCTGGAAAAATTGGAAAACTGTTGTAGGTGTGTTCAAATTGGCAGCTGGTGGGGCTAATGCAAGCAGGTGGGATCGAATATTTCTGCTTCCTAAACATAAAAACACAATAAACTGCTTCTATGTGCAGCATGAAAATTTTTACACTTTGTGCAAGGGCTCGGCGATAGGTCAAAAATTGCAATTTCGTATTTTTTTCAAACTTAAGGACAATTTTTGATTTTAATCTTGATTTTCATTTTTTTGCAAAAACAAGCTAAGGGGATGCCAAGACACATTTTTTACATAAAGGAATTGCATGATTATCAGAACTGTCCTTAGCTGTCACCATCAATTAGAAGGTTGAATTAGCACGGCTGTGTGCAGTCCATGTGAAGAATCAGTTGTTTTAAGAGCCTCATAGCTTATTATGGGACTGTGTAGACAGACAGCATACGGCTTGCAAATGTCCGAATGGGTCCTACAGCTACACTGAAAGGTCTTGTAGCGCTACTGAGTGATTTGCAGGTATTGAATGACAGCTGCAGCCCACATGATTGCATACAACTCAGGCCAGCTTCACACAGGTGATAGGCTATTTTGCGTTGCGAGAGTGAGTGAAAACGCATGAAAATGAAACCAATGATCTTCAATGGTTTCATTGTCATTTGTGATGCCTTCACTGCATACTCACAGCGCTAAGAAAAAGCAGCATTATCGCCCGTTGTTTTTAGTGGGGCTGGCGGGGATGAAGGAATCCTCTGCCATAGCTGTCACAGCTGTGATAGAGGTCCGCGATGCCATCCATTGCTTTCAATGGGGCTAGCGCTGCTGCAGCCCCATTGAAAGCCATGGGTTGCAGCAAAGCACCGCAGCAATGATTTTCGGGGAAAGGCATGAAATATAAGCCCTTTCCTGAAAATCCTCTTTAGCTGTAAAGAAAAGTAAAAAAAATATTAACTCATCTAGAAGAGCCGTCCGGCTCTTTTCTCTGGCCCTGCAGATGTCTTCTGTCTTCTGGAGGCCAGGGATTGAAAAATCCCCACCTCCAGAAAGCGCTGCCCCGATTAACTGAGCGCCATAACCAATCAGGGGCAACACCCAGCCATCATTGATTGACAGGTGAGCGCTGACTGTGATTGGCTGAGCGCTGTGGGAATCCGCAGAAAATGGAGCATGCTGTGATTTTTTTCAAGCTCATGCAATCCGCAAATCGGAAAAATGACATTTCCCCATGACATCATGACAGCATACGCTGGAGGTTGCTCACCTGCTGACCTGAAGGGACAGGAAGAGGCAGAGTATAAAAAGAACCTCCCCTCCACCAACACCAGTGTTTTTCCTGTCCCTTCAGGACAGCAACGGCAGAGCTCCAGCGACGCTGTCCCATGCCGGAGGAGGACTTACCGGCGAAGCGGCGGCGTTTTTCTTCTGGCAGCCCCGGCAACCCCAGTGGGAAGGACCCCATCTGGGCGCTTTCCGGGGACTGCGTGGGCCGGGGTCCAAGTACGGGCTGCCGGCACCACTGCGGCCGTCATTTCAGGCGGCGGCCGCCATCTCCGGGTCCAGGGCCGACAGGAGCGCTCCAGGGGGCGTGGTCTCGGCGGAATACAGCACGATGACATCAGACGCTCCGCAAAGGGGGCGTGGCCTGCGAATGGGCGTGGCCTGGCGCGGCCGGTGCCGAATTTAAAAATCTGCTGCCCCTGCATCAGCTGGTGGTGTTTCTCCACGCCAAGGAACGATCCTAAGTACAGGAAGCGTTCCTGCAAGACGCAAGATGTCGGCCAGAGAGGACCCAGAGACCCTCCAAACTGTAAGTGGTCCGGTGGACCAACCTACACCTGCACTACATACACTTCCCGACTAACAGAGTTTCCCTTGTCTTACAGGACAGGGATACTCAAAAACCGAGGGAGGCTAGACGAAGGAGTAAAAAATGTCCAGTATGTCTAACCAAACTCGACGACTCCTGCACAAAAACGTTATGTGCTACCTGTTCCGCAAAAGTTATGCAGGAGGAAAAAACTTCCCTTATGGCCGAAATTCGGTCAGTCGTCCGGGAAGAAGTGCAGTCCTCCCTCTCGGACCTCCAACCTGGGCCTTCCGGGGTTACACGCAGGTCGGTTCCGGCGGTGTCTGAGTCCGACTCCGACATAGCGGAAAATATGGATTTTGACGGGGAAGTGACGCAGGAGGACAAAAAATATCTTTTTTCTACCTCAGACATGGATCAACTGCTAAAAGCTGTACGCAGAACCATGCAGGTGGAGGAAGACGTGCAGCAACCCCGCACAGTCCAGGAGGATATGTTCGCGGGGTTACTCCCGCAACGGAAATCTTCATTCCCCGTAAACGCCACGCTCAAGCAGCTGATTCTAAATGAGTGGGAGAGCGTGGATCAGGCTCCACTAATCCCTAGGGAATTCAAAGAATGCCTTTTATTTCCGGGAGATGAGGTGTCCTTTTTGGACGAGATACCAAAAGTCGATGCGGCAATTGCCATGGTATCCAGAAAGTCCGGATTACTCTTTGAGGATACGTCCCACTTAAAGGACCCGTTGGACCATAAGGTGGACACAACCATGCGTAAAGCCTGGTCTACCTCCGGTCTGATCATGAAATCCAACATCGCGGCCACTTCCGTGGCTCGTTGCATGGCAATCTGGTTGGACCAATTCGCAGCCCTAGTCGACCAAAAAGCCCCTAGGGAGGAGTTCGCAAGTGGCATCCCTCTGCTACGGATGGCAACAGGGTTTCTGGCGGATGCTTCAATGGAAACAGTCCGCTTCGGAGCCCGCATGGCAGCACTATCGAACACCGCCAGAAGGGCAGTGTGGGTAAAAGAGTGGTCGGGGGACTCAGCTTCCAAAAATAGGCTATGTACCCTACCGTTCCGGGGCGGGCGCATATTTGGACCAGACCTGGATCGTCTGCTGGAGAAAGCAGCTGACAAGAGTCACGGACTGCCTGCCACCAGACCACCCAAGAGACCCTTCACTCCTCATCCCTCGTCCACGTACGCCGGGAAGGGGAAGGCCGGAAGATGGTCTTATCCGAAGGGCGGAAGGGGTAAGACTTTAACTTTTGTCCCTCAGCCCATACTTTCGGGCCCGGTAGGGGGTATACTGGCTCGCTGTTCCAATAGCTGGTGTAGTATTACAACTAACGAGTGGGTACTGCACCTAGTGGCGGAGGGGTACAGGATCGAGCTACTATCCCGCCCCCTGGACAGATTTATGATAACCCCAACCCAGTCTCCAGGCCTAGAACAGGCTCTGTTGGAGGGCGTACGGAACCTGCAGGGTCTCGGCGCGGTTATCCTGGTCCCCAAGAAGGAACAGGGAAAAGGTTTCTATTCCCCCCTCTTTCTGGTTCCCAAACCAGATGGCTCCCACCGCACCATTATCAATCTCAAACAACTGAATAGATTCATTGAATATACGAAATTCAAAATGGAAACCATTAGAACTGCAACTCCTCTAATTGCCAGAGATAACGTAATGGCTACAATAGACCTTAAGGATGCCTATTTTCACATCCCTATTTACGCCAACTCACAAAAGTTCCTGAGGTTTGCGCTGAGGGTGGAGGGGGAAATCTGCCACTTTCAGTTCGTCTGCCTCCCATTTGGAATCTCCTCGGCTCCGCGAATTTTTTCCAAGGTCGTGATAGAAATGGTGGCCTTCTTACGAAATCAGGGTGTCATGATCATCCCCTACTTGGACGACTTCCTATTGATGGCAGATTCCCCGTCCACTCTGAGATCACACTTGGAGTCCACATTGCAATTATTTAAGGAGCTTGGCTGGATTATTAACGAGTCAAAATCCAACATGGAGCCAGAAACCAGGAAGAAATTCCTGGGTGTCATCCTGGATTCCAGTCTACAAAATTCGTCCCTTCCTCCCCTAAGAAAACATCTTATCATAGAGGAATGTTCCAACCTCTATAAAAAACATAGGGTAACGATAAGAGACGCAATGCGGATCCTGGGACTAATGACTTCGTGCATCGGCGTGGTCCCCTGGGCCCAGTTCCATAGTCGCGGACTCCAGTCACTAATTCTCCAGAATTGGGACAAGTTGCAGGCTTCGCTTGATCAGACAATCCCTATTTCTGCGGAAGCCAGAGCTTCACTCCGTTGGTGGGTGTCGTCGGACAACCTGTCTCAGGCATCCGATTGGAATTTGGACCCAGCAGTAATAATCACGACCGATGCCAGCGCCAAAGGGTGGGGGACCCACTTTGAAGGCGGTTATGTACAGGGGGCCTGGGACGTTCACGAGAAAGCTAGCTCATCGAACTTTAGGGAGCTTAAAGCGGTATGGAAATCCCTGCGTAGCCTGCAAACACGGTTAGTGGCGAAGCATGTGAGGATCTTCTCAGACAATATGACAACAGTATCACTCATTCGCCACCAGGGTACCACCAGGAATCCTCCACTACAACGACTGGCGGGGCGGATCCTTCAATGGGCGGAAGGCACAACAAAGTCCCTATCGGCCTTTCATGTAAAAGGAGCCGAGAACTCAGCCGCGGACTTTTTAAGCAGAAGGAAAGTGGACCCAGGAGAGTGGGAACTCCATCCAGAGGTGTTCAGCCTTCTTGTGGAGAAGTGGGGGGTACCAGAAGTAGACCTCTTTGCGTCAAGCGCAAACACCAAATGCCGGCTTTTCTTTTCCAGAGGCGCAGAGAAACAGTCCTTGGGCACGGACGCTCTCTCTCACCCCTGGGATTGGGACCTAGCATATGCCTTTCCCCCTCTACCACTAATCCCGCTCCTGCTAAGGAAATTACTGCAGTCAACCCTAACAGTAATTTTTGTAGCACCATATTGGCCCAAAAGACCGTGGTTCCCCCTCCTGAGATCCCTGTCAGTGGGAGAGCCCTTCCACCTTCCAACAAGACCGGACCTACTGTCGCAGGGCCCTCTTCTTTACCCGGAAGTTCACAAGTTCAGGCTTACGGCCTGGAGCTTGAGCGGGTAAAGTTCCTAGGGAAGGGTCTTTCCCCTAATGTTATTTCCACCATTAGCGAGAGTCTTAAACCCTCGACACACAAAATCTACTCCAAAGTCTGGAAAAAATTTTCGGAGTGGTTAGGCCAGGACATCCAGCAGCTGGACCAGCCAGACGTTCGTAAAATCTTAGATTTTCTCCAGGTGGGCCTGGATAAAGGTTTGAGTCCGAATACCCTCAAAGTCCAAATTGCAGCCTTGGGGGCATTCTTCGATCTCGCGCTGGCGGAGCACGGGTGGATTAGGAGATTTCTTAGAGGGGCGAGCAGATTACATCCATTCACACGGCCCACGGCACCACCCTGGGATCTGACCATAGTCCTTCAGGCCTTCTGCGATTCCCCCCCCCCATTCGAACCGATTACGGATCTATCCATCGCCTGGCTGACGTACAAGGTAGCCCTGCTTGTGGCAGTTACGTCGGCCAGACGCGTGGGGGAAATCCAGGCCCTCTCACGAAGGGCCCCATATATGACTATCCACCCAGACAAAATAGTTTTTTTTTTAGACCCGTCCTTCCAGCCTAAAGTATTGTCAGATTTCCACAAGGGCCAACCAATAGTTATTCCAGCCTTTTGCCAAAATTTCAAAAATGGAAAAGAACAAAAGCTCCATAATATAGACGTCAAAAGAGCGGTACTAGCGTACCTTGAGGCAGCGGAAAGTTTCAGGAAGTCTGACAAACTTTTCGTTCAATTTCAGGGGCAGGCCAAAGGAAAGGGCGCTTCTAAAGATGCGATCGCCAGGTGGCTCAGGAGAGCCATCCAGGAGGCTTACAAGGCCAAGGGCATCCCCCCTCCAGAAGGATTGAAGGCCCACTCAACGAGAGCGGTGGCATCCTCTTGGGCAGAGAGAGCGCACGCGTCGATTGAGCAAATCTGTAACGCAGCCACATGGACTTCAGGCCATACTTTCATTAAACATTATAGGCTGGACTTTAAATATAGTCAGGACGCATCCTTCGGTAGGAAGGTGCTCCAAGCCGTAATCCCTCCCTAAAAAGCCCATGCCACTTATTTGGTATTCCTCCAGCGTATGCTGTCATGATGTCATGGGGAAAACGGGAATTTTTTCTAACCGATAATTCCCTTTCTGGAAGACATCATGACAGCATATGGGCTTTTTTCCCCCCCTTACCAACATGGTTACCCTAGTTTGTCCATCACATGAGGTAATGTGTATGCTTTGACTTTGTTTTCTGAGGTGTGTGATGTCAATAAAAACACACCTTCTGGTTAAATAGCTGGTCACTGTGGTCATTTGGAACGCACTGGTGTTGGTGGAGGGGAGGTTCTTTTTATACTCTGCCTCTTCCTGTCCCTTCAGGTCAGCAGGTGAGCAACCTCCAGCGTATGCTGTCATGATGTCTTCCAGAAAGGGAATTATCGGTAAGAAAAAATTCCCGTTTTTCAGGTATTCAATTAACTGCGGATGCCTAATGATTGTCTATGGGCTGACTGAATTGTGGATCGTAAGGGAACTTAATTATCAGCATCTTTTATAAGTTTTTCTAATAAGCTGTAATACATCAGTATAGTAGTGTATTAGAAAGCTACCGTGTTTTCCTGGAAAAAAGACACTGTCTTATATTATTTTTGCCCCAAAAGAGGCACAGTGTCTTAATTTTGAGGGAAGGCTTATAATACTCACCTAGTAGACAGCATTTGGGTCCCTCGCGCTGAACTGCAGCAGGCCTCTGTGTACTCCTGATCGCCGACAGAACATTCTCTTCCTGGTGGCGGGGCATGAATACCCCGCCTCCAGCAAACCATTGCTCTGATTGGATCATCGAATGCCGCGTCAGCCAGTCAGAGCCAGCACTCGATTAACCATTCAATCACATCATTGAATGGCTGTGATTGGTTAATTGAGTGCTGCTTCTCATTGGCTGACATGGTGCTCGATCAACCAATTAAAGCAATCGCTTGCTAAAGGCGGGGTACTCAAGCCCCGCTACCAGAAAGCGAATGCTCTGTCGGCGTTCAGGGGTACACAGAAGCCTGCAGCAGCACCACAGCCCAATGCAAGGGACCGATACACAGTTTTTTTTTCATGTAGTTTAGCTATGGCTTATTTTGGGGGGAGGTCTTATATTTTTTTATTATTGGAGAAACACAGTATAAAGCTCAGCCAAGAGACTGAACTTCGTAGGCCACCTGGCAGCTGGCAGACCCAGAGGCTATATTCACCAACCCATCAGAACCTCAGGTTCACATCACAGGGGTCCGATAAGTGACAGAGGGAGCCCCCTCCCTCTGTCAGCCATTTAGATGCCGCAATCACACTGACTGTGACTTGCAAAGGGGTTAAGCACCGGAAAGCTGAGGTTTCTTCGGTACTTGGTGTTACAACAAGTACCAGGTTGTTATCCGAGCAAACACCCCCCCTGGCACAAGAGCCCAGCACCAAGCTTCTGATACAGCTGCCGGTGAGTGGTAAGGACAGGGAGGCAAACTCAGGATGACACCGGGCCCACAGTCCATGTTATCTGTGTAGCACCGCTCCTAGAAAAATACTCCTTAGAAAGGCACAAACTCTCTAACGGTCACTCACTCACTCCTGAAGACTTTAGGTCTGCATGGCGGACTCCAACAATTCAGTCATTCAGTGGAACTCCTGGGGATATTGGTCCCAGGGAAAAGGCCAAATCTCAGCCTTTTCCATCTTCACCACATGCAGGTTGAAAGTATCTGCATGCAGCCAGACTTCCCTCTCCTGCAGACGAAAACTCCAACAACCACCACAGAACTCCACAAAACAACTCAGAGCGCTCTCCAGACTCAGAACTTCACTCCTTGTCCCTCAATCATACACCTTGAAAACACATTTATGGGACAAGGTCATATAACAAACAAAAGATACATTTCCAGACAGTAAGCCATTCAGTGCTGCAGCTATGCAATATACTCTGGTATTATTGTATCTTGTTACCACCAGGAAGTAGGGGTGGAGACAAGATTGTGGCTGCTTGACAGGTCGGTGATGCCCCCTCGTAGTGATTGGCTGCACGGCATGCTACCCTCCCTGAGCCTCACAGGTCCTGGCACTGAGGTCTCCTGCAGTAATTGCTCCTATGGGCGGCCAGCACTGCTGTCTGTGGCCGCCCATCTCCCCTTACCATGTCCCCTTTGCGGCCCCACTGTGAGTGTTCCCGAGGTCTGTACAGTGCCACCTTCAGTCCCCTTTACTGGCCCTCGTGCCCTGTTAGTCGATCGGCAGCTGATGCTGTTGGGGAGAAACTTGTGCCCCACTGCCTGCCGTTAGGCTCCTCATGCTGTGCGGGAGATGGCAGCCGACAGACGCATTGCTCTGCTGATCGGAGTGCTGCAGAGCGGCGCAGGGCCGCCTGATGCAGTGGGGGAAGAAGGCAGCGGACAGACCAGCCGATACATCTCAGCGCCGCTGGGCCACCTGATGCAGTGGGGGGGGGGGGGGGAGGAGGTGGGGAAGGCTGCAGACAGAACCAGCGGTCGATGTGAGGGCTGATGAGCGTCGGTGGGGCAACTCATGCTGTGCTGCAGAAGAGACTGAAGCACCGGTTGGGCAAACCGTAAGTCGCTCGGTGAGTCACCGGGGCTACTGCAGACGGGGACGCAGCTCACAGCCGCCATAGCGGGTACAAATCAATAGACAGACGCTGCACTGACGGAGGCCAGGAACAGCTGCACCCTCTTAAATGCTTTTTGCCTGCCATGGAGGGGTAGGGGTTAGTTTTCCTATTAGGCTTACATTTATAGCTGTAAAGGCTTTTGCATTCACAGCTAATAATGTACACTTAACCGGATAACTAAGCCCAAACAATAAACTTCCAGGGCAGCCAAAATGTAGTTCAGAGGTTGCAGCTATATTACCTTTAAGGACCTTACAGAAGTCACAAATCACATTCTATTACACATAGAATGGGAAGCACTGAGCGAGGAGTTAATGACGAGAGAACGATTCTCAATGATGATCTACCTGTCTAAACGTTCTGCAGGAGCGCGAACAACTAGCGGTGATGTCAATCGCTCCTGCAGAACGTAGCCGACAGTTGCCCAGTATAAATGGGCCTTTAGAAACACGGATGTAGTTTGTGGGTAAGAGCATAAGTATTGTGCAGGAGCTATATGTTTCTATAGGGCGCTCTTGCACAAAGACAACTAAACTAATTGAGATACAAGAGGTCTTGTAAAAAACTGCTGGAGAGAAAGTGTTCAAGGTGCCCAGAAGAATTGCAGCATGCGAGGAGTGAGCCCACAGCCAAGGAGATGGCAGGGATAGAGTTGTCACTTGTCACGGTGGCCCTACCATCTCCTCCCCTGTAAGGCTAGCACAGGACCTGTCCAAGTTACTACAGGGAGGAAGTCACTGGAAACTGCGGTGCGGTTTTAACTTACAACTCGTTGTCATGGGCATACGCCAACATTCCTTCCTCTGCGGTGAATCCGGATGATGGAATAATAGTCCAAACGCACAGGGGGTAGTTTGAAACAAAGCCAAGAATGGATGGCAGTGTTACTTTACTTGTAAATCCGAACAGAACAGTTCAACAGGTACAGGAAATCACAGGATAAATATCCGGCCCACAGTCTGTTATTTCCGTGACTCCGCTCCTGGCCCAAACTCCTTTCCTCTCTCTTCCACCTCTCTACCAGTCAACACTCAGGGCTCCCACCCACTGGTGATATTTTCTCCACTGCGATGCAATTCTAAAGTTAAAGTCTCGCATCGCAGTGCGAGAAAAAAATCGGCATGACACCGGGATATCGGCATCAAGCCAACATATCGCCAGTCCTTTCAATGGGGCCAGCGGCAGCAGCGCTAGCCCCATTGAAAAGACATGGAGAATTCCAGGGACTTCTGCCACAGCTGTGACAGCTGTGGCAGAAGACCCCGGTATTCTATTCCATTGCTTTCAATGGGATTGGCACAGCTGCCAATCCCATTGAAAGCACTGCTTTGGCATGCCCCGTGGAATGATTATCGGGGAAGGGCTTGAAATATAAGCCCTTCCCTAATAATCATTAATAAGTGTGAACATTTTTTTTTTTAATTATACTCACCTCTCCTGCTCTCAGCCGCGTCCTCCTGCTGGCTCCCCGGCACTGCTACTTAGCTCTTTCAGCAGTCGGGGATTTAAAAATCCCCACCTCCTGAAAGGGCTGTACAGATTGGCTGAGGGCTCAGCCAATAGCAGCTACTGCTTAGCTATTGGCTGAGCGCTCAGCCAATCACACAGCCCTTGGCTATTCATTCATGAATAGCTATATCTTAGCGATGCGAGCTTGCGCTGCGATGGGACATTTTTCTTGTGCTCTCGCAGCGCAAGAAAGAAAATATCGCCAGTGGGTGGGAGCCCTCACTCTCAAAGCCAGCACTCAGCACTGAATAGTGATCTCCTCTCATCTGCTGCAATCCAAGCTTCCTAAAGTGAACTTCGAGCATCAGCATAGACCGATAGTGGCACATAACCACCCATACGTCCATAGCGTCACAATAGGTCTTGTCTCTGAATGTGCTATCACCTGTTATGACTGCTAGATGCTCATTATGCGATTCATGTTGTTCAGCTGTGCTGCATACCTCTGGCCCTATGACCACCCTGGAGGGGTGGGTATATACCAACTCCATGACTTGTGATTGGTTCTATGTTATACATGTTGAGATATTTAAGTATGGGGGGTGGTATGCTGCTTTATGCTTGACAAAGATCCAGGGTTTGCAAGGATCGAAACATTGCAGCTATGTTTTACCATTGAGGAATAAACCGTTTTTTACCTTCTAAAAAAACCTTGGAGTGCTGATTCAACATAACCCACACGGATGTCCTGCTATTTCTGGTCTTTGGGTCCGGACCATTGCTGTGGATCGTGCACCTCATAAGGCCTGCAAGTGCAATTTGGACTTGTATCGGAAGTGCTGTTCCCTATCTCAATTCTTTCTTAAGTCAATGTAACAGCACACCAACCATGTCTAGTCTATGTAACAGCACACCCCACCGCGACAAGTCTATGTGACAGCACATCCCACCGCGACAAGTCTATGTGACAGCACACTCAATTACGACAAGTCTATGTGACAGCACACCCCACCGTGACAAGTCTATGTAACAGGACACTCCACAGCGACAAGTCTATGTAACAGCACACCCCACCATATCAAGTCTATGTATCAGCACATCCCACCGCGACAAGTCTATGTGACAGCACATCCCACCACGACAAGTCTATCTAACGGCCCACCCCACCATGCCAAGTCTATGTGACAGCACCCCGACCCCGGCATGAAGTCTATGTGACAGCACACCCCAGCGCGACAAGTCTATATGACAGCACACTCCACAGCGACAAGTCTATGTGACAGCACCCGCCCCCGCCCCCGCCAACTAGTGACAGCTGGGTGCCCGCACCCCCCGACTAGTGACAGCTCGGCGCCCGCACCCCTCTACTACTGACAGTTCAGCACTCGCACCCACCCCCCCGACTACTGACAGTTCGCACCCCCCCAGCAACTACTTACAGCTTGCACCTGCAACCCCCCTGCAACTACTGACAACTCGCACCTCCCCCACGACTACTGACAGCTCGCACCCCCGCCCTGTTGCGACTACTGACTGCTCGCATCTTCACCCCCCCACGCGACTACTGACAGCTTGCTCCTGCACTCCCCCCCCCCCCCCCCCCGCAGCGACTCCTGACAGCTCGCACTCGCACCACTCCCCCAGGCGACTACTGACAGCTCGCACCCGCACCCCCCCCCCCCCCCGCGACTACTGACAGCTCGCACCCCCTTCCCCTTCGCGACTACTGACAGCTCGCACCCACACACACCCCCTGAGACCACTCCCCCTCCTCCCCTCAGATTCTTACCTCAGCTGATAATCTAGCGGCTGTGCATCCCAGAGCTTCCTGAAGCAGCGCACGATCCTGGCAGAAGAACTTCTACTGAGCATGTGTGGAGCAGAAGAAGCTCGTCCCAGTCCAGTCAAGACCTGGAGCCAGCCCGACAAGAAGAGGAGAAGACTTGTCGTATCCATGGACAACAGGAGAAGCAACACAGGGGGGGCACCCCTAAAGGTAAGTGAATAACTTCTGTTTGCCTAATTTACAGTGCGCAATGTATATTACAAAGTGCATTGCATTGGGCAAACAGAAGGGATGCCATGATTTCTTTATGGCCGGACAACCCCTTTAAGAGTCCAAGCCCCGAGGCAGCAAAGCAGCCCCAAACCATGATGCCCTCTCCACCATGTGTCGCAGCTGGGATGAGGTTCAGGTGTCGGGGTGCAGGGTTTTTTTCCTCCAGAAATAGCATTGGGTATTTGCTCTCTATTTGTCTAACCGATTCTTTGCTGTCTCGCCGCAGAGTTTATATACTATTGCAGAGAGACAGAGCACATGCGCAGTCTCTGCAATAGCTCGGCATTCCCTGCTAGGTAGTTAACGTTACGTTACTACTCATGTAGCGAACATTAGCCGGCAGGAAGAAGAATGCTGGCAATGGACACATCATAACAAGAAGAAAATCTGGACGGTTTGCGGTGGGGTGACCCGGGGACTGTAGAAGATGCTGTAAGAAGATGGTCTGGGGAGAAATAGGTAAGTATTGATGTTTTATTTTTATTTTTTTTAAATACCAAAACCCATTTAATGTGCTTCAACCTGTGCCAGTCAATGTACTGATGCCTCCATCCTGTGCCAGTCACTGTAATGACACTTCAACCCTGTGCCACGCACTGTACTGATGTCTCCACTCTGTACCAATCACTGTACGGACTCCTCCACCCTGTGCCAGTCATTGTACTGGTTGCCGTCCACTGTAGATTACAATATAAACTCCTCATTCTCAACCATAATGCTCTCCACAGTGCTGCACTTCCCTATATCTTCTCCATATCTACCACCCTACCCTGCTTTGCAACCTGCTACTGATTGGGCTCCAAGGATGCCTTTACATGGGTCAACTGTCATTCTAATAGTCACTTGGAATAGTCGCTTGAGTGACTTGTTAGCATATGAATAAATATTGTTTTTGCATTTTACACAGAACCAATGTTCTTGATTTGTTCATTTTTGCGGGTGCTGAAGCGCTTCTCTGCAAAATTATTGGCTCGTTGTTCGAAGACAAATGATTACCTGTTTATACCAGATGATAATTAAAGGGGTTGTCCCGCGGCAGCAAGTGGGTCTATACACTTCTGTATGGCCATATTAATGCACTTTGTAATGTACATTGTGCATTAATTATGAGCCATACAGAAGTTATAAGAAGTTTTTCACTTACCTGCTCCGTTGCTAGCGTCCTCGTTCCCATGGAGCCGACTAATTTTCGCCGTCTAATGGCCAAATTAGCCGCGCTTGCGCAGTCCGGGTGCTCTGCTGTCTTCAATGGGGCCGCTCGTGCAGAATGTCGGCTCTGTGTAGCTCCGCCCCGTCACGTGCCGATTCCAGCCAATCAGGAGGCTGGAATCGGCAATGGACCGCACAGAAGCCCTGCGGTCCACAGAGAGAGAGGATCCCGGCGGCCATCTTCAGCAGGTGAGTATGAAGACGCCGGACCGCCGGGATTCGGGTTAGTACTACCCGGTTTGTTTTTTTAACCCCTGCATCGGGGTTGTCTCGCGCCGAACGGGGGGGGGGGGTTACAAAAAAACAAAAAACGTTTCGGCGCGGGACAACCCCTTTAACCAATCAGGGACTACTTTTAGGTGAGCTTAAACCAAGTGACTAGTGAACCAATTCTCATCATCCTGCTGGTGGCCATGTTTACACGGAGCAATCATCGCTTACATTCGCTCTTTAGAGAAATTTTTTGAAAGAAAGTTGTCCTGTGTAAAGACACCCTAAACTCATCAGACGGAGAACAGAAAGATTGGAAGAAACACAAACTAAGGATTTGTTTTAAGTAGGAGAATTATTTTATTAGTTTTTAATTTTTTTTAATTAAATATAGGGAAGGAGGAGTACAATAGGACAAAGAAGGCTGGGGTAAAAAAGCAAAGAGAGGGAGGGATATCAATCAGTGGCGTAACCATAGAGGATGCAGGGGATGTGCTTGCTCCTGGGCCCAGGAGCCTTAGGGGTCCCATAAGGCCACTCTTTTCCATATGGGGAGCCCCGTACTATAAATAAAGCATTATATTTGGGGGCCCTGGTACAGATTTTGTATTGGGGCCCAGAAGCTTCAAAATATGCCTCTGATATCAATGGTAAAAGGGGGAAAGGGTAAGAAAAGGAAGAAGGGTAAAGGGAAGGTAGGAATTAGAATGAAATTTTAAGGTGTTTTCTTTTTCATGAAGACTCGGTTTTTCTCTCAGGGGCATCAGGCTGGTTTCAGGTGTAGACTGGGCCCTAGAAGAATAATGAAACATGAGAATACCTGAGTGGATGCGAGTAACAAAGCGATCTGTTATATCATCACAATAACATTATAATGAGCCACCCTTATAAACGACATACCCACGTGAAAGTACTCCCAGAGTGAGAAAATCGTGCGAGTTTTGTGCATTGTGATATGCACAAAACTTCCTTGAAAATACAACCCGTTATTCGTGAGCGGTGAATTTAGATGGGCGACTTTTCTCTCACAGCGATGGTGTAAGACGGAAAAATCACAGCATGTTCTACTCTCATGCAGATGTGCATCTCCTGCTCGGCACACAGACAACGCGGGTGTCCGGGTGTTGTGCGATGCGACTCGTGTCCAAGAAGGTAGGGTGGAACACGCTCTCGCCCATGTGAATTCAGAGCTCTTCACAATTAATCATGTGGCACATGAGTAGATTTGCTTTTGCTAAAAGACTTTAAAAATTTTTATCAGTCGTTATCCAAATGAAAACAGCAAACCACAAGTTCAAGTTTGTACAAGTATGTTAAACTCCTGCCCCCTCTCCGCCCCTCGCCAGCTGTTGCAAAGGGAGGGGGTGTGCTAATCTCCTGTCCCCTCCCCTTGCTGGATGCCGCCATGGGACGGAGAGGGGGAGGGAAGGGGGAGGAAATTTAGCAGAGCCTCTGATAAAATCCCTCTCACCTCCCTTTTTTCGACAGCTCCCATAGGCTCCCATAGAAGTCTATGGGACTAGCTGCTTTATTCCGGCTGGAAGATAGTTCCAGAACCATCTTTTTTGCCTGGCATAAAAATGGCCGGCCGGAATGCGCACCATTTGCGCTATCTTTTTGGGACGGCCGTTTTATGCACTGGAAAATCGTCCATCTGAACTGATGCCTTGGAATTCAATGCATCAGATGGTCGCATGTATTGGCCAGTCAAGAAAACGCGTCCGATATACGTTTGCATGAGTAAGCGCTGAGATGGAGAAAAGAGAAAGGGAGAGATGGGAGCGATGACAATATCTGCATAGCTGCAAAATATGGTAAAGATATAAAAACAACAGAAACAAATGATTACCTTTAGCTAGATGGAGCTCTTATCATTTAACCACTTGTTTTTGAGGAGCGTCTTCAGAGATGGTCTTTTTCTGGGGTCCGGCTGCAGGAGTTTTTTCATGAAGTTTACGGCTCCTAATTTAAAATGACATTTACAAAATAAATCCGTGTATATATTCTTGTTCTAGACACTACAGAGACAAGTTCTGGAGGCAATGCTTTATGTCCCATGTGTGATGGTAACAGCCCCCCGTCATACACTGAGTGTTACCTTTAGAAAGGTCTGATGGAAATGCTATTGGTTTTTCTTTCAGTTGGTTCAGTATGTTGCTTCCGTTGTCCAGCTCTGATGTATATGGGAAGTTGCCGGTCAGCATGGCGTAGATGGTGACTCCACTGAAATAGAGAGTACAAATCAAAGCGGTAAGTTAGAAATTATCCATATTGTTGTATTTGTACAATTGTGCTAAATGGAAGCTTTTACTAGAATCCATCATCTAGTTTCTCCTGCCAGCGAACGGCACTGGCTTCTTCTTGCCCAGATTGTCTACTCTGACAGGTCTCTCCTTGTTTGTATATAGAAAGAGACATGTCCGTCTGGGTGATCTGGGCGGGGAGAAGCCAGCGGGGCCTGAGGACTCCTTATAAAACCAGCTAAGTCTACTTACATTGACCAGACGTCAACTTTTGAATCATACGGCTTGCCCGCAAGTAACTCAGGTGCCGCATAGGCTCTTGTGCCACACTGCGTTCTCAATGGCTGGGGGCATGATCCATAATAGCCGATGGTGTTGCTAAGGCCAAAATCTGTAAAATTATAAAAAATAGTCCTAAGAAGTGACTCATATTTCTATATGGATTCATATCCTACACAAGTCTAGTAGGAATTGTATCTCATTTATTTACACTTCTGCTCTTTCTATGCTGAGGAGTCATCACTGAAGCATTCATGGAAGGCGCTGTGCGGGGCATCAGCAGGAAAGTTACTTACCCACGAGTTTTATGTTGTTATCTTCATCCAGTAGGATGTTTTCTAATTTGATATCTCTATAAATAACAAAGGAAATGATCAATCAGTTCAGTAATAATAAATTACAAGCTAAGTAGAAGGTAATGGAAATCATGTTTAGGGGGGCTTCACATGAGTGTATGCAAAACCGCTCACTGCAGCACATGAACGAGGCAAGTGCTGAACTTTTTGGGCATGCAGAGCCATTTCACCCACGACACACCCTATCTGTGGATTAAATGGCTAATTAGCCTAATGAGCTCCAGATGTGTTTTTTCCCTTTTATGCAGTGTTTCGCCCTTCCCCTTGTGTATTTGCGCACCTCATGTAGACCTCTATAGGACCTTTGTTGTGCAAAACGCAGGAAAATAGAAATAGTAGCAGGTCCTACTTTTTAACAAGTGTGAAAAACGCACTCCTGAGAACATACCCAATAAAATCAATGGGTTCTATTCTCTGTTTTTGCGTGCACAAATATGGTCGTGTGGAGAAACCATTACTTTATTATATGTATGGCATTTCTGAGCCGCCATGAAGTAACTGCATTGCATTATGTATCCGGCCCCGGTCCTGAATGTTACAACCCAGAGCCGCAGTCACAATTCTGCTGGTTTTTGTTGGAAACCGTCAAGAAGCTTGGTGGCGGACTCCTCCATAACAGCTTAGCTGAGCCCCTGTATAATGCAGTGAGGCGGTTATGCCTCACACACCAGATTATTGCAGTAACGCCACTTTCCAAAATGTCAATCACTGGAGGAAGCTTTGTAAGAACATTGACTTAGTGAAAAATGACAGGAGGTTTCAGCTCTGAAGCCTCCAGAAATGTAATGCTAGAATCGTAGAATTCAGGATCAGAGCACAATAAGTAATGCAATGTATATAGAATGTGAATATATGGAATATACAGTGCATGAAGATTGTTTACCTGTGCACAATCCCCTTTTTATGTAGATGTTCTACTGCTGTTATAATTTGCCTGATGTACGGTTTGGCTTGATGTTCTTCGATCTTCTTTTTTGCAATAAGTTGGTCCAATAGGTCACCGCCCTCGCAGAGCTCCATCACTAGGTAGTATGAACTGCCGGTCTCATAGGCTTCATACAAGGGCACAATGTTTTGGTGCTTGATCATCTTTTGGAGTCTTATTTCCCTCTGCAGGTTCTTTATTGAGGTGGGAGTCTTTAGGGATTTGGCCTTGTTTATGATTTTTACGGCGACCTATATTACAGACAGGATACATGATGTGCAGTTAGCAAACGGAAATGACCCCAAACCTTGAATATTCACTATACTAAGATATAGCAGAGGTGAATTCATCATTATAGCAATTCTGTTCTTCACCTTGATCCCTCAGGTAACTGAGAGGGTTTACATGCCGTCCTATGAACCTCAGAGATACCATCTAGCAATATGATGGCACATGCTGGCACACTGGCGCATGATTAACAGCTCTTCTACATTAAAACAGTTCAGCTCTGCTATACCGGTGTGGGTATTGGTCTGTGTCGTTGGTTGTAATGTAATGTAGCATCATTCATCACCTACAATATTCTTCTTATAATAAATGAAAACTCTACCTTGTGGCCGGTTGGAAAATGCAGGCCTTCAGCAACCTTTCCAAAAGAACCTTGGTTTATGGTTCTGCCAATATAGTACTCGCCCACACGCAGTTTATGGGGGTAGTATGGCAGACCGGGCTGCTCACTTCTTCTGCCGTCCTTGGCAGGCATGTTTCTGCTAAAGAAGAAAAGATTTCTTTCCATGTTAGTCCCAAAAAACATAGGGTTTTAATGAGGCAATAATCCCCGTCCTGGCTTATAGGGCATATAAATATGTCCATATAACCATATCATTCAGTGCCTAATTAACTATAGCATACGGGCTGGTGCACAAATAACAGCTATACGTTGACCACTTATTACATTACATCACTAAGGTTTGTCCAAAGAAAGGCAAAAAAATGAGATAAAAAACAATTTTCCCCATTCAAGTGGAAAAATTTCTTGCTGACTCTAGTCTGGCAATCGGAATAATCCCTGGATCACTGACCCTTCTGGAGTAATTAGTGGCTATAACATCTAATATTGTATTGCTTTAAAAAAGGCCCCCGGACCCTCTTGTACTCTTCAGTGATTTCACCATCACCCAGACAGCTGTTTCATAGTTTTTGCCCCTCATTAATGTGCAGCAGGTCAAAAACCCAGAAGCAGCTGTCTGTGTATGGTATTCTGGCTTAGTTTACAATTCCCAGTCATTATTATAAGGCTTGTCTAAAAAGTCTACATTGACTTGCAGGAATGCTGCCTTCCAATAGGGGGCGATGCAGAGGTATTGTTCCATCTTCCATATTTGCATATTTCCCAGAGGAGCATGCATGGCCTTATAAGTCTCTTCACTATATGATACCCTTCCTGACCCATGTATTATGGACAAAAACAGAGCTGAAATCTGGTCCCCGGCTAATGTTGATGTGGCAGCAAATGAAAATATTACTTGTCCACTCAGGAACTGGTATTAATTACAAGATAGAAAAAATGGGAATTTTCCAAGCAAGCAGTGCAGATTGTATAGAAGATGATGGTGGTCTTACCTCAATATGCAGAACAGTTAGGTCTCTTCCAAACTGGAGGAGGACAATCCGTCCCCTCGCCCCCTAAGGGGGAGCGGAGGTAAAGAAAGCTCTGGAAAGAGAAGAGAGAAAGTGGATCACTTACTGAACACAGACCCCCGGACACATCCAGTAGCCCCCAGTATCATCCCCAGTAGCCCCAGTGCTCCTTATCCCCTTCGCGCCCCAGGAGGTACATTTATGTCCTACGTGTGTGTTGGGTCAATATGACGCATGATCGGAAGGCGAGGCTCCATAACATTGATGTGCGGATATGTGCCTCAAACTTGCAGGTTACCTGAGTATGTCTGGCGCATTTATGCAAGCCCATTGATTTCAGTGCGCTCTTGCACTGCGCAGAAAATAGGACATGTCAGATATTTGTTTGTGCGACCAACATGTGTGTGCAAAATACACACATGTGAACAAACCCATTGAAATCAACGCATTCTGTTCACTGCTTGTCATGTGTGCTGGTTTTCACGCATTATACATAATGCAAATATGACCGTGTAAACCCGGCCTAAGCGTCAAGTTGAACTTTGCGCCCCATATTTGGACTATGATACAAATGACCTGATAGCTTGGTATCAGCAATTACACCACCTTTTGCTTGAGGTCCTTAAAAATAAAACTTCTTACCTGATGAGCTTTCAAAAAGTTTTCAACAGATGAGCTTTTATCACAATAAAAGTTTTCAATCCTATAGAGAAACTCTGAAAAGTACGAGCACAGTGTCACCAGGATGCGACTGCGTCCCACCAACAACACTGTGTGGCCAGCCAAGCAGCTGCTAGAATGTTAACCGCTGTCTGGATTGTGACATCATCATGGTAGGGATGTCATGCAGATCGGGGCATACTGCGTATACAGCACTGATACATGTACTGCTTAGGCTGCCTTTACCATCATGGCATTCATTTATAGTCACCCAAAGACACCATTGTTTTATAATGGCGGCCCTTCAGGTTTCTGCAATGTTTCCATTGTTTGGTGACATAATATACCTGTGTGCAGCGCCTTCATTGCAGGCAAATATTAAAACCTGCTGACAGAACCCCCAATACCCGGAAATTTGTGTTGTTTTATTTTTGTACAATATCTAAGTGCGGCTCTAAAACCCCATTCACATGTATTATACTGGAGTCTGTTCCAGTGTATTGGTGCAGAAGCCATGAGACGTCCACCATGGCTGTCATGTAACTTAACCCCTTACGCACGGACCCATTTTATGTCCCAAGGACGAACCAATTTATCAGTTTTTTCATTGAGACATTCCTAGAGCCATTACTTTAAAATTTTTCAAAGGGCTTGTTTTTTTGCGGGACAAGTTGTATGTTTTATTACATCATTTTGGAGTAGATATAATATGTTGGGGGGGTTGAGAAAAAAAAATCACTATTGTTTCTTTAATTTCATTTTCACGGCATTCAGCGTGCAGAATAAATGATGTGATGACATTATTCTTTGGGTCAACACGATTCTGGTGATACAAAGTTTATACAGTTTTTTTATAATTTGCTACTTTTGTAAACTGAAAACACTTTTTTTTTTTTTGTTTTACGGTGTTCACCATGCAGTATAAACAATATGTAAATTAATTCTGCGGGTCGGTACGATTCCAGCAATACCAAACTTATAAAGTTTAAAAAAATATTTTGATTTTTTTCTCACGTTTTTTTTTTTTTTTAAAGAATGTTTTTTTTTTTTATCATCGCATTCATAGACCCCCAACATTTATTTTTCTTGGTCAACTGTGTAGTTTGAGGTTTCTTATTTTTTCGAGACAAATTCAAATTTTCATCCGTACCATTAGGTGACCCATATGACTTTTTGATCGCTTTCTATTTAATTTATTGTGAGGTGAGATTTACAAAATTAGCTATTTTTTGCCATGTTTTTTGTGTGGGTAAAATAATTTACCAACTAATTACAAACGCGGTAACAAAATATTCGTAATGATATAGATATATATTTTTTGTACATAATGAAGGGGGAAAGGTGAAGTTTTAACACTTTTATTTTCATTCTTTCTTTAATATTTTTTTACATTTTTTTTTACTTTTTAATCTTTGTTCCACCATCAGACATCAATATCTCTACCTTTTATGTTGCTTATAATACACCGCTATACTTTTAGTATAGCCGTATATTAAATTAAATTGTCTATGAAGCTCAGCCACAGGCTGAACCTCATAGGTCACCGTACATGGCAGACCTGGAGGCCATCTTCAAGCAGTTGGATGGTATGACAACCAAATGCAACCAATTGATGGCATCTTGGGGGTCCAGTGGGTAATAGAGGGAACCCCCTCCCTCTCTCAGCCTTTAACATGCTGCAGTCATATTGACCGCCGCTTGTAAAGGATTAGTCAGTGACGATCGGAGGTTTCTCTGGTTCCTGCTATTTGAGCAAGTGCCAGACTGTCAAGTGACAATTGAACATCTGCTCTCCCTGGCATGGGATACTCGCTGTAAAATGCACATGGATGGTCATTAACAGTTCAAATGGGTTTTCTATGGCCTCATCATTGTTTAACAGGCAGAGCTCTGTAGATCTGGTACTGGCTGTGCCAGGTACTGCAGCTCTCTGCGGCCTTCTGCCATTCAAGTGAATAGGACTAAGATGTGTTACAATGCACCAGGCACTCTGCCTGGTAAACAATGAAGGGGACGCGTGCCATGGCCCCTTGAGTCAGCTGATCGATGCCAGGAGTCGGACCTCCACCAATCTGATATTGTTAGCTAATTTTAAGTAAAAGGCACAAATAACAAAGTCCCTGAAAACCCCTTTAATCTTTAGTGCAAAACATAAAAGATAAGTGTTAAAACACATTAAAAAGGTTTTCTGAGCAGAGCCGGCGCATCACCAGCGACATTTCTGTGCGGGCCTCTGTGAGGCTCGCACAGAAATAGGAAATGCTGCGATTTGTTTACTGTGTGAGATTTTTAACGCAGTCAAATCACAGCTGTCTGCCTAGGATTGTGCGCATGCATGCAGTACTATGATAGCGAGTAGTGGCCGAAATTCTGCGGGAAATCTCACCGCGGAATTTCCGCCCGTCTGCATTTACCCTTAGGGCTCAGTCACATGGGTGCCGATGCGCCAGTGTTACTGCATGAAGAAGACAGCCACACTGCAAGTGCGGACGACTCTCTGCACCGCCGGAAGAAAGAACATATGACCGGCAATTGAGCCAGTCATGTGTTCTTTCTTCCGGTGGTGTGGAGAGTCGTCCGCACTTTCAGTGTAGCCGTCTTATCGTAGAGGAACACGGGCACATTGGTGCCCATGTGACTGAGCCCTTAGTGAGAATATGTGGTTACATGTAAAGAATATTTCCAAGGTCCAGTAGCTTGTGCCATGTCCTGAGGTACCTACTTTGTAAAGGTGCATTTAGACATGAAGACAACCGCTCAAAAAATGGCTTTTCAGAAATCATTTTGCATAATCTACTAATTGGTACTAATGCCTATTAGTATCAATTAGTAACATGTGAACCTCTGGGAAATGAATTTATTCTCTGAATTAATTCTCTTTGTTCTGCCAGTGGGGCTAATGGCTGAGAACAGCTGAGACAATGTAATCAGCTGTTATCAGCACTCACCTGCAGAACACAGCGTGCGGTCTGTCTTATCAGCTGTTCTGCTGAACTACGGATTTTAAGCCGAACTAAAATCCATTGTTCGGCAGAAAACTGAAAGATGGGCACATTTACATGCAATGATTATCGCTCAAAAGATGTGTTTTGAGCGTATTTTGAGAGATAATCATGTCTAAATGGCCTTAAAACCCTGGACTACGCAACCACTTAAAAAAAAGGTGGGCACTGCATAGAAAAACACTCAAGTGCAATTAATACCATAACCTTTATTAGTAGCAAAGACACAAAGATTTTAGGAAAAATAAAATCAAGATGAAAAAAATCTTTTTTATCAAGTTGTTTATTAGTGGAAACAATTAAAACATACACTAAAAAAAAGTACAGAATTGGACTCTGCATCTATAATGACCTAAACATTAAAGGAGTTGTCCCGCACCGAAACGAGTTTTTTTTTTTTTCAATAGCCCCCCCGTTCGGCGCGAGACAAACCCGATGCAGGGGTTAAAAAAGAAAACCTGAGAGTGTTTACCTGAATCCCCGCGCTCCGGTGACTTCTTACTTACCTGGTGAAGATGGCCGCCGGGATCTTCACCCTCGGTGGACCGCAGGGCTTCTGTGCGGTCCATTGCCGATTCCAGCCTCCTGATTGGCTGGAATCGGCACGTGACGGGGCCGAGCTACAAGGAGCCGCTCTCCGGCACGAGCGGCTGCATTCAGAAAAGAAGAAGACCGGACTGCGCAAGCGCGTCTAATCCGGCGATTAGACGCTGAAAATTAGACGGCACCATGGAGACGAGGACGCTAGCAACGGAACAGGTAAGTGAATAACTTCTGATAACTTCTGTATGGCTCATAATTAATGCACAATGTACATTACAAAGTGCGTTAATATGGCCATACAGAAGTGTATACCCCCACTTTGTTTCGCGGGACAACCCCTTTAACATTTTCAGGCTATTTGTTCCACATAGTGAATACCATAGAAGCGGGGGAAAAAAAAAAAAACAATACCAGAATTGATGTTTTATAGACACTTTGTTTCCTGAATATGAAAAAATGTGTGACCAAAAAAGTTGTATGTACCCCAAAATGGTATCAATGGAAACAGCAACTCATCCGCCCTTAAACAAAATCTCTCACTCAGCTCCATTGATAACAGAATAATGAGTCTTCAGAATATGTTGACAAATTAGGCCTAATTCCCACTGGTGGATTTCCGCCCCGTATCACGTGGTGGAAATCCGCGACGTTGCCCTGCAGCTATTAGGTTCTATTGACCCTAATAGTGCAATGCTCACGGTGCGGAATTTCATTGTCGAATTTTGCCCCGTGAAATCACCCGTAATCACCCGCGGCATGTTCTATTTGCCACAGGTGTACATGCGGACTGCTTCCATTGCAGTCAATGGAATCTGTCCGTCACGCTATCTTCCTCTGTAGCGCCTGAAAATGCTTCCCCGCCCACTGACGCCTGCGTCATATGACACGGCCAGCGCGTCATGTGACGCTGCGGGCGCATCATGTGACACTGCGGGCGTGTCATATGACAATGCCGGCGCGTCATGTTCTGCACTGCGCATGCGTGCCGGCAAGGGATGCGGGACATCGGGCAGGGGATCCGGAGGTGAGCATGGGGTCTCTGGGGGGCGCTGTGACAGACTCCGCTGCGGATTTCCTTTTGCGGAGCCTGTCACGACCTTGGGCACTAGGCCTTAGTTTCTTTTTGTTAAATTTCACCCACTGACTGGGTGGCGGGGGGTTACTGCTGTGTTCTTTGGCTTCCAAGAAATACTAGAGTAGAAAACCCATCAGAGTGCCTGTTTTAACAAAGCACTGGACACAGCACCTCACCTGGGCTTGTGAGTTTGCTAACTGAACCTTAGAAGACTGGCAACGTGTCATGGCCCGATGAGTCATAGAATTATGGAATGGTAGAGTTGGAAAGGACCTCCAGGGTCATTGGATCCAACCCCCTGCTCAATGCAGGATCACTAAATCATCCCAGACAGATATTTGTCCAGCCTCTGTTTGAAGATTTCCATTGAAGGAGAACTCACCACCTCCCGTGGTAACCTGTTTCACTTATTGATCACCCTCACTGTTAGAAAGCTTTTACTAATATCTAATCTGTGTCTCCTCCCTTTCGGTTTCATCCCATTGCTTCTAGTCTTTCCTTGTGCAAATGAGAATAGGGCTGATCCCTCTGCACTGTGACAGCCCTTCAGATATTTGTAGACAGCTATTACGTCTCCTCTTAGCTTTTTGTTTTGCAAGCTAAACATTCCCAGATCCTTTAACTGTTCCTCATAGGACATGATTTTCAGACCACTCACCATTTTGGTTACTCTTCTCTGAACTTGCTCCTGTTTTTCTTTTTTTTAAAATTCTGGGTGCCCACAATGGGCACAGTATTCCAGATGAGGTCTGACTAAGGAAGAGTAGAGGGGGATAATTAGCTCACGTGATCTAGACTCTATGCTTCTCTTAATACATGCCAGAATTGTATTTGGCTTTTTTTTGCTGCTGCATTATGCTATTGACTCATGTTCAGACTATGGTCTATTAGTATACCCAAGTCTTTTTCACATGTGCTGCTTAGTCCAATTCCTCCTGCAGCGTTCAAGGAGCCGGTCCACAGGCGAGGAGATGAGGGGGTAGAGTTAGGCCGTGTCAAGGAGCTCTACCATCTCCTCCCTTGGGGGTTGCATGAGACCCGTTCAAGTTACCGCTGGGGAAGGTTTCATGGGGGTAACCCAAAATGTAGATTATTTTAAGAGTCCTGTCATTTGTGACGCCACCGTTCCTTCCTCCGCGGTGATATCAGATGATGAAATAAGTGATCTACATACAGGGAAACGTTTAAGGAGCAAATTCGGGAATGGTCGGCAGTGCTCATTTACTTGAGACATTATTCACTGTCCAAAAACAGTAGATACACACGCCCGCAGAGAATGGTGTATAACACAAGAGAGGAAATCACAGGATCACAGAAAAATCCACAGTCCAAAGTTATCTGTGGGATTCTGTTCCTAGTGACTCTTCTTCACTCTCTAGCTCTCTACCTGTCAGCACTCACAAGTGGACACAAAATTCACTCAGTGCTGCTTGGTGGTTCCACTGTCTCTCTTCACTCATAGTGTATTAGGGGTAACACTGGCATCTCCCGGGTAAAGTAGGCCCAGGGAAGGCTGGTGGATATCTTCCATTCCGGCCCACACAGAACAGATGGTGTCTGTGTGGCTCACTTGCAGAACTCCATACGCTCCTCTCTCTTGCAAGACTAGAAGAGACTCCTTGCAAAACACCTTGCAAACATATATACATAGCACAATCACATGCCAAACAATGAGATACATTTTCCAGGCATCTCACATACCAGATAGTCAACCCACTCAGTGCTGCAGCTATGCAATACACATCATATTTATGCAACATATAAGACACTTACAACACATAGGCACAAGACAAATGCATGCATGCATCATGGAGGGGCCCTCTTAACTCCCATACTGTAGGTGCTTTTATTCATTTTTTGCCCAGATGTAGGACCTTGCATTCCTACTCATTAAATACCATTCTGTTAGTAGTTTCCCACTGTTCAAGCTTTTCTAGATCTTTTCGAATCCTTACTCTTTTCTATCCCTCCTAGCTTTGCGTCTGTTTGCGTTTGTACTCTTCCTCATTTCTTTTCCTTTCCTTTTTAGATTGTGTTTTTTTAAATTTTTTTATTGCTTGTTTTTTCCATCTTATGATGTTCTAATGTTACGCCACAGTCAGGGCTGCAATATTAGGGGGTTACCATTCACTATCAAGAGATTAGAGAAATAGAGAGGGTACATGGAGGGTGGGATGGGTCGGAGATTGACCTTTAGTGAGGGTCTTCTTCCCTCTTTATGGGGGTTGCCAAATTCGGGACCGAGCATAATTGCAGTTCCCACTTGCAATACCATAGGTAGTACCTGAATGGGCCCACCTCCAGGGGTTTATTGTATGTGCTTCAAGGTTTAGCACTTTGTCTGAATTTATTTGGGGAATTTTGTAGCACTTCCTGGGTTGCAGGTTGTCAATTTCTTTGTATTACTTAACAGTGATTTGACTTTGTTTTTGAAAAATAGAAAACTTAAAAATAAAAGAATTTATAAAAAAAGAAGTGGTTGCATACTGGTGTGGGGTGTAGTCTCATGGCATGGGTTGGGTCCACTGATCCATTGAACAGTGCCCGCTACGTTTCACTGCTTGGTGACTATTTGCAGGTCTTTATGGATCTCATGAAGCCCCGCGATGATAGGATATTTCAGCAGGATAATGCATCATGCCATGAGGCTTAAGTTGTCCAGAATTGGTTTGAGGAGCACTCGTGAGAGTTCCTATGAATGGAAAGGCCTGCATGTTTACCCATCATGAGCCCAATGGAGCATGTATGTGAAGTATAAATCCATTCACACCTGAGATCATGCACATACAAATATCGTGGAGCTGTAGGTGGCTATCCAGATGGCATTGCTCAAGATCCTTTTAGACATCGGCTGTCCACTTGTGGAATCAATGCCACGTTAAGTCGCTGCACTTTGTCGGGACAGAGGGTGTCCTATTTAATAATAGTTCCTATCCTATGACTTTTGGCATATCAGTAAGACTCCAAAAGTATACCTTTAACACAAGTGAGTAACTGGATACTCCAGGATAAAGTTCAAGATATTTGTTCAAGTTGGGTTAAAAACAATGAAAATGGCTAGTAGACCCCAGGTTCGTGAGTGCACATGCATGGACCTGGGTTTGCTAGCCATTTGCATTGTTTATAATCCTTCTTTAATAAAATTCTTGGATATTCCAGATGCAGAATAAAAGCCAGTTTCAGAGTTGCTACTTCCGCTTGCTTCAGCAAGAAGTGTATGAACAAGGGCTGATGGTGTAATGAGGTGATCACAGGTGAGAGGGACACTTATTCGCATCCACAACAGTTATGACTAACACCAACCAGTATGGACGACAGTCATGAATAATATACTGTCAGGGTAATTTCTGCGTACATCACCAATCAGGCCCACCCCGCTGCCGGCGGTAAAGAAGAAAACACCACACAGAGGTCTGGTATAGTTCCTCACACGGGGACATGACTGCGCTGCGCCTCTTTATTACAGATTACATAAGATCTTATACCCTTTGGTCTCATCACCAGGAATGGGTGATGGGCTCATTGGCTAAAATTCACAGCATAACCATATATGGGAAGTCCGGATTTCCAGCCTGAGACAGTGAAAGTTATGTACGTAGTTGAACAGTCGTTATCTTGCTACGGCGCCTCTGGAAAAACAGCCAAGTACACGCGGCCTTCGTGTCTGGTTATTCCTTGTGTTCAAGATACATTTTGTCTTCGCCTTGCAAGGCCTCTTGGCATATCTGATATAAGGCGAAGTATTAAGTTTTTCATAGAGTTAGTACATATAAGAATAAAGTTAGTATATATATAAAAAGAAAGGCACATAACTATATCTATATAAATGTATATATTCCAGTGTTTTCTACCTACAGGGATATATATGTATCCTTCTCAATACCAGAGCGTATTAGTTTATTCATTATTTTACTTCTTGAATAGACGCGCTCAGATATATAAATACGTAAATGGGAATTTATACCATTATGTTATGCAGCAGAAAACAAGTGCTTTTGTAACATTACAGGAGCAGTCCCATGAAAATAATGTATCACCGGTCCACAGGACTGAAGGTAAGTATCTAATTTGTGGAGTACTACTAACACCCACAATGTTCACGAGCATGGAAAAGCGCAGTGCAAATGGCTCCTTTTAAATAGGAAGTCATTCCTGCTACCACACTACTGCTCTGTGGGTTTTTCCATTGGATGGTTGGTCAGACTTTAACCCCTTCCTGCTACATGACATACCGGTACGTCATGGAGCGGCGGGATATGTATGAAGAGAGGTTGCGTGGCAACCTCTCTTCATACAGTGCGGGTGTCAGCTGTTTATAACAGCTGACATCAGCGGGCAATAGCTGCGATCGGCCGCGCGGCCGAATCGGCGCTATTAACCATTTAAATGCCGCTGTCAATTCTGACAGCGGCATTTAAATTCCCCGAAGCGGTGAGATCGGGGGAGCCGTGCAGGTGTAATGGCAGCCAGGGCCTAATGAAAGGCCCCAGGGCTGCCTTACCAGACTGCCTATCAAGCCATCCCCATGGGGTGGCTTGATAGACTGCCTGTCAAAAAGAAGTATGACGTAATGCTATAACATTACGTCATACTGCAGGAGCGATAAAAGCATTGCATGTTAAAGCTTCCCAGGGGGACTTTAAAGTAATGTAAAAAAAAATCAATAAGGTTTTTTTTAATTAAAAAAAAAAAAAAGTTGTAAAAATTTAAATCACCCCCCTTTTGCCATATATATTATTAAAAAATCTAAATCATACAATAAAAATATGTATTTGGTATCGACGCGTCCGTAAAAGTCCAAACTATCAAAGTAGCACATTATTTTTCCGGCACGGTGAACATCGTCCAAAAAAATAAAATTAAAAAATGTCAGAAATGCACTTTTTTCGTTACTCTATCTCCCAGAATAAACGCAATAAAAAGTGATCAAAAAGTCAGATGTATTCCAAATTGGTACTCTCAGAAACTACAGAACATCCCGCCAAAAAATGAGTCCTTGCTCAACTACGTCGACGGAAAAATAAAAAAGTTATTGCGCGCACAAAATGACCGCAGAAAATAATTGAAAAAAATTAAATGTCTTTGAAAAAAAAAAAAAGAGTATAGTAAAAAAAAAAACTATACAAGTTTGATATCGTAGTAATCGTACCGACCCATAGAATAAAGTTATCATGTCACTTTCATTGCTGTTTGTGCACCAAAGAAACAAAACACACTTAAAAAAGCGAAATGTCGTTTTTTTCATTTTACTCCACTTAGAATTTTTTAAATGTTTTCCAGTACATTATATGGTACTTTAAATATCACCATTGAAAAATACAACTTGTCCCGCAAAAAACAAGCGATGTCGATGGATAAATAAAGGAGTTACGATTTTTTTGAAGGGGGGGGGGGGGACGAAAATGGAAAAAGGAAAAGGGGCTCCGTCATTAAGGGGTTAATTAGCCAGATATAATATGGAAAGACAAAACCTGCGAATCTCACAAGGGTGATATAAGTTCTTGAGAACAATTAAACCTAACTACCTTACCCAACTTGTATGGGAGCCTGCTAGATGGAGGGACACTCTGGATTTATTATTAACTAACAAACCGGACAGAATCACGGCGGTGCAAGTTAAAGGACCCCTTGGAAATAGTGACCATAATATAGTTAATTTCCAGTTTTCATTCAATAGGAAGCCTTATTATGGAGCGACAAAAAACCTAAACTTTAGTAAGGCAAAATTTGATCAGCTCAGAACTACTATCGGTAACATTAATTCGGACTTTGTCCTTAAAAATAATAGTACGGATAACAAATGGGAGAAGTTTAAAAACATCCTAAATACCTCATGTGAGCAGTTCATCCCCTTTAAAAATAAAAGAAATACAAATAAAAGGAAACCAATGTGGTGCGACAAGACTGTAAGAGAGGAAATAAGCAGAAAAAAGAAAGCATTTAAATTATTAAAACAAGAAGGCAGTGAGAAAACATACAGGAAGAAAACAAATTGTGTAAGGAAAAGATGAAAACTGCAATGAAGGAGGCAGAAAGACTGATTGCCAAAGAGAGCAAAAATAACTCCAAACTATTTTTCAATTATATGAATGGGAAAAGGATTTGCACTGAAAGCAGTGGCCCTTTAACAAATAATGCAGGAGAAATCATAGAAGATGAAGGGAAAGGCAAAGCTAATAAATAGTTTTTCTCAAGTGTATTCACGAAGGAAAACGAAATGTCACATGAGATGCAGGGGCATAAAATGAACCTCCCACAAAATAGAGATGGTTAAAAAAGATTAAAATCGACAAATCGGCAGGCCCAGATGGAATACACCTAAAGGTTCTAAGGGTACTAAGTAACATGATAGACCGCTATTTCTTATATTTGGGGACACTATTGAAACCATGGTTGTACCACTGGATTGGCGTATTGCCAATGTGGTTCCAATATACAAAAAGGGGTCAAGAAGGTAGCCTGGTAACTACAGACCAGTAAGTCTCACTTCAATAATTGGAAAAATATTCAAGGGATTTCTGAGAGATGTCATCCTGGAACACCTCAAGGAAAACAACAGAATAACTCCTCATCATCATGGGTTCATGAGGAGTTGATCATGTCAGACCAATTTGATTAGCTTCTACAATGAAGTAAGTTCTAGGCTGGACCTGGGAGACTCTATTGATCTTGTACATATATCTGCATCTTTCTAAAGCATTTGACACCTTGCTGAATAAAAGACTGATATATAAAATGAAGCAGCTCACACTGGGCAAAAATGTGTGTAGTTGGGTAAAGAACTGGTTCTGAGATAGAAAGCAGAGGGTGATAATAAACGGATCATACTCTAATTGGGCCACCATTGCTAGTGGGGTGCCACAGGATTCAGTATTAGGACCCATTCTGTTCAATATATTTATCAACGACCTGATAGAGGGGCTGCACAGTAAAATATCCATATTTGCATACTATACAACATTATACAAAGTGATTAATACAAAGAAGGACATGTACAGCTGCAAATGGACACAGATAGGAATATACTGCATATATAATAGTCTGGGGGAACAGAATTTATCTTGTCATAATTTGCCAAGTTCCAGTCTATTTAGTGCAAGCTAATTCCTCCATAGATCCATCTCAGGTTACTTAATGGAGAGTACTGATGCAATGTGCGAGGAGAGAGCCCAAAGCCAAGGAAATGGTGGGGATAGAGTTGTCACTTGTCAAAGTGGTTCTACCATCTCCTCCCCTGTAAGGGTAGCACAGGACCCGTCCACGTTACTACTATGGGGAGGTAACAGAAAACCGCAGTGTGGTTTTAACTTATAGATAATTGTCACGGGTGACGCCACCATTCCTTTCTATTTGGTGAATCCAGATGATGGAATAACAGTCCAAACACACAGACAGTAGCTTAAAACAAAGTCGGGAATGGACAGCAGTGTTACTTTACTTATAAATCCAAACAGAGCAGTTCAACAGGTACATAGGCCAAAACAAGTCACTGGTGCAGACACAGTTGATGGTGCGACAGGGAGGAAATCACAGAATGAATATCGGGCCCAAAGTCTCAGTTATCTGTGTGACTCCGCTCCTGGCCCAAACTCCTTTTCTCTCTCTTCCAACTCTCTATCCAGCACTCACTCTCAAAGGCAGCACTCAGCGCTGCATGGCGATCTCCTCTCATCCACTCATTCTGTAGAGCTCCTGACAGTAGGAGTCCCAGGGTAACGTCAAGGCCATGGTTCAGCCTTCTCCACTAGACGCAATGGGATGAAACTGAAAGGGAGGAGACACAAATTAGATATTAGAAAAAACTTTCTGACAGTGAGGGTGATCAATGAGTGGAACAGGTTACCACGGGAGGTGGTGAAATATTCTTCAATGGAAGTGTTCAAACAAAGGCTGGACAAATATCTGTCTAGGATGATTCAGTAAATCCTGCACTGAGCATGGGGTTGGACTTGATGACCCTGGAGGTCCCTTCCAACTCTACCATTCTTTGATTCTATGATTGTTCCATTCACAGACCATGGGGGTTCAAATAACACTAGGTCCTGCCAGCTCCTCATATGACGCGGCGGTAGGTGGGGAAGCATTTTTGCACGCTATCTCCCGCTGGTTACAGCGGGAGATAGCGTGAACGGACGGCTTCCATTGACTGCAATGGAAGCCGTCAGCGCGTACACCCGCGGCAAATAGAGCATGCTGCAGGTGAGGACGGGAGATTTCACGGTGCATAATTCCGCGGTGGAATTACGCATCGTGAGCATTGTGCTATTAGGTTTAATAGAACCTAATAGCAGGGGGCAACGCAGCGGATTTTTGCCGCGAATTTACGCGGCGTAAATTCGTTCGTGGGAAGGAGGCCTAACCCTTTCAATCATGCAGAGATGCAATTCTTAGTTTTGCAGACGCACTCCTCATTCAAAGACTGTATACAGGGCAAAGTGCAAAACAGTACTTTGGCAGAAAAAAATCAGAGATGGGGACGCAGCACTAAACCAGCACTGCATTCTCTTTATTCTCAAGAACGGTATGTAAAAAGAACTCATCGCCCACGTTAACCTAAACAGTCGCCGTATCCGAAAACAGCCTAGTCATTAAAAGGTTAAAAATGTAATTTAACATGGAAAAGAAATTCAAATTTCTTAAAGTAGAAGTACTCCATCCTCACCTCTTGGGCGGGGTCTCTGATAAACTAACATGATAGGGTCAGAGTCCAGTAAAATTTGACACCATCTTCATCTTCCATTTTAGTCTGAGGTTTGCGCTCTATCTCTATAGAGGAGTCTGAGGAGATCAACATCTTCTTTCACTTCTTCCTCCTTTTTCAGAATCTTCTCTAGTTCCTTCATTTTCTACAGAGAGCGTCAGGTAAGGAATAGGAGGAGGGCAAAGCTGAAAAATAAAGACAGTACATAAATACCTGGAATTACAAAGACACCAATTTAAAAACAAAGCAGTTTTAGGATTATTCGGCAGCGCCCCGTCACCGAGATCACAGCAACTGTTCCAGATTAATAACTGTGTGGTATGTCGGAAAACAGGGGTAATTATAGAGGCCTAGTTGGGACGGGCACATGGGGTAATAAAACCAGGTATGCCTCCTCCCATGCCTGCTGCAACCCCGACACTTTTGGGGGTGTATCTCTAGACCTCAGTGGCATGGACAGAATGTAAAAAGTAGCGCTATGTGAGGCTTCGTAAGCTTGCTGAGGAGCAGCGGTCTCACAGAGAAGGCGCACAACAAGCTGCTCCTGGAACTGCAGGAAGGCGAGCGTTCTTGGGGCTTTTTGTAGATTACTAGAGATGAGCGAACATACTCGTCCGAGCTTGATACTTGTTCAAGTATTAGCGTGTTCGAGATGCTCGTTACTCGTGACGAGTACCACGCGATGTTCGAGTTACTTTCACTTTCATCTCTGAGACGTTAGCGCGCTTTTCTGGCCAATAGAAAGACAGGGAAGGCATTACAACTTCCCCCTGCCACGTTCAAGCCCTATACCACCCCCCTGCAGTGAGTGGCTGGCGAGATCAGGTGTCACCCGAGTATAAAACTCGGCCCCTCCCGCGGCTCGGCACAGATTTATTCTGACATAGAGGAGGGAAAGTGCTGTTGGTGCCGGAGCTGCTATAGGGAGAGTGTTAGGAGTATTTTAGGCTTCAAGAACTCCAACGGTCCTTCTTAGGGCCACATCTAACAGTGTGCAGTAGTGTGGAGGCTGCTTTTTGCAGTGTTGCACTTTTTTTTTTTTTTTTTGTATATCGGCCGTGCAGAGCATTGCGCCCTGCAGTAATTATACATACTCCAGGGCCAGTAGTGGTGGTGAGGCAGGGACAGAAGACATATATTTATTGAATATAGGCAGTGGGCCTTTCCAAAAACATTTGGGGAAAAAAAATCTATTTGGGCTGCCTGTGACTGTCCTCAGTGTACTGGGTCTGTGCTGGGTGTAGTTGTCCTCCTAATTCATACGCAGCCAGCTAAGTGTTACAGCAGACTTGCGCAAAATTATTTCCTGGCTCTGCTGTGCGTTCGGTAAGCAAAGTCAGCCTCCAACCACAGGCCAATAAGCGGCACATTTAATTACAGCGTTCTGTTTCTGCACTACTGGTAATACACCATGTTGAGGGATAGGGGTAGGCCTACAGGACGTGGACGCGGGCGAGGACGCGGAGGCCCAAGTCAGGGTGTGGGCACAGGCCGAGCCAGTGCGGTGGCCAGGGGTAGAGGCAGGGCCAGACCGAATAATCCACCAACTGTTTCCCAAATGCCCCCTCTCGCCATGCCACCCTGCAGAGGTCAAGTTGCTCTACGGTGTGGCAGTACACACGACCGACGAACAGTGGTGTGCAACCTTTGTCGCGCCAAGATCAGCTGGGGAGCCACCACCACCAGCATGCACAGGCATATGATGGCCAAGCACCCCACAAGGTGGGACAAAGGCCGTTCACCGCCTCCGGTTTGCACCACTGCCTCTCCCCCTGTGCCCCAACCTGCCACTGAGATCCAACCCCCCTCTGAGGACACAGGCACTACCGTCTCCTGGCCAGCACCCACACCCTCACCTCCGCTGTCCTCGGCCCCATCTAGCAATGTCTCTCAGCGCAGCGTCCAGACGTCACTAGCGCCACTGTTTGAGTGCAAGCGCAAGTACGCCGCCACGCACCCGCACGCTCTAGCGTTAAACGTGCACATTGCCAAAGTGATCAGCCTGGAGATGCTGCCGTATAGGCTTGTGGAAACGGAGGCTTTCAAAAGCATGATGGCGGCGGCGGCCCTGCGCTACTCGGTTCCCAGTTGCCACTACTTTTCCCGATGTGCCGTCCCAGCCCTGCACGACCACGTCTCCCGCAACATTGTACGCGCCCTCACCAACGCGGTTACTGCCAAGGTCCACTTAACAACGGACACGTGGACAAGCACAGGCGGGCAGGGCCACTATATCTCCCTGACGGCACATTGGGTGAATTTAGTGGAGGCTGGGACAGAGTCAGAGCCTGGGACGGCTCACGTCCTACCCACCCCCAGAATTGCGGGCCCCAGCTCCATGCTGGTATCTGCGGCGGTGTATGCTTCCTCCACTAAACCAGCCTCCTCCTCCAACGCAACCTCTGTCTCGCAATCAAGATGTGTCAGCAGCAGCAGGACGTCGCCAGTAGTCGGTGTCACGCGGCGTGGCAGCACAGCGGTGGGCAAGCGTCAGCAGGCCGTGCTGAAACTACTCAGCTTAGGAGAGAAGAGGCACACGGCCCACGAACTGGTGCAGGGTCTGACAGAGCAGACCGACCGCTGGCTTGCGCCGCTGAGCCTCCAACCGGGCATGGTCGTGTGTGACAACGGCCGTAACCTGGTGGAGGCTCTGCAGCTCGGCAGCCTCACGCACGTGCCATGCCTGGCCCATGTCTTTAATTTGGTGGTTCAGCGCTTTCTGAAAAGCTACCCACACTTCTCATACCTGCTCGGAAAGGTGCGCCGGGTCAGCGCATATTTCCGCAACTCCAAGACGGACGCTGCCACCCTGCGGACCCTGCAACATCGGTTTAATCTGCCAGTGCACTGACTGCTGTGCAACGTGCCCACATGGTGGAACTCTACGCTCCACATGTTGGCCAGGCTCTATGAGCAGCGTAGAGCTATAGTGAAATACCAACTCCAACATGGGCGGCGTAGTGGGAGTCAGCCTCCTCAATTCTTTACAGAAGAGTGGGCCTGGTTGGCAGACATCTGCCAGGTCCTTGGAAACTTTGAGGAGTCTACCCAGATGGTGAGCGGGGATGCTGCAATCATTAGCGTCACCATTCCTCTGCTATGCCTCTTGAGAAGTTCCTTGCAAAGCATAAAGGCAGATGCTTTGCACTCGGAAACTGAGGCGTGGGAAGACAGTATGTCGCTGGATAGTCAGAGCACCCTCATGTCTATATCTCAGCGTGTTGAGGAGGAGGAGGAGGGGGAGGAGCATGAGAAGGAGGGGGAAGAGACAGCTTGGGCCACTGCTGAGGGTACACATGCTGCTTGTCTGTCATCCTTTCAGCGTGTATGGCCGGAGGAGGAGGATCCAGAAAGTGATCTTCCTAGTGAGGACAGCCATGTGTTGCGTACAGGTACCCTGGCACACATGGCTGACTTCATGTTAGGATGCCTTTCTCGTGACCCTCGCGTTACACGCATTCTGGCCACTACGGATTACTGGGTGTACACACTGCTCGACCCACGGTATAAGGAGAACCTTTCCACTCTCGTACCGAAGAGGAAAGGGGTTCGAGAGTGTTGCTATACCACAGGACCCTGGCGGACAAGCTGATGGCAGGCACATTGCACATTGCAGGCAGATTGTAGGCAGATTGTAGACAGATTACAAGCAGTAAGTAGGCAGATTGCAGGCAGATTATATGCAGATTGTAGCATGGATTACAGACAGATTACAAGCAGTAAGTAGGCAGATTGTATGCAGATTACAAGCAGTAAGTAGGCAGATTGTATGCAGATTGTAGGATGGATTACAGACAGATTCCAAGCAGTAAGAAGGCAGATTGCAGGCAGATTGTAGGCAGATTACAAGCAGTAAGTAGGCAGATTGCAGGCAGATTGTAGGATGGATTACAGACAGATTACAAGCAGTAAATTGGCAGATTGTATGCAGATTGTATGCAGATTATAAGCAGTAAGTAGGCAGATTGTATGCAGATTGTAAGCAGATTGTAGGACGGATTACAGACAGATTACAAGCAGTAAGTAGGCAGATTGTATGCAGATTGTATGTAGATTGTAGGCAGTTTGTAGGATGGATTACAGACAGATTACAAGCAGTAAGTATGCAGCTTGTAGGATGGATTACAGACAGATTACAAGCAGTAAGTAGGCAGATTGTATGCAGATTGTAGGATGGATTACAGACAAATTACAAGCAGTAAGTAGGCAGATTGTATGCAGATTGTAGAAAGATTACAAGCAGTAAGTAGGCAGATTGTATGCAGATTGTATGCAGATTGTAGGATGGATTACAGACAGATTACAAGCAGTAAGTAGGCAGATTGTAGGCAGATCATTTGACGGAATACAGGCAGATTGCAGGCAGATTGCAGGCAGATTGTATGCAGATTGTATGCAGATTGTAGACAGATTACAAGCAGTAAGTAGGCAGATTGCAGGCAGATTGTATGAAGATTGTAGGCAGATTGTAGGATGGATTACAGACAGATTACAAGCAGTAAGTAGGCAGATTGTATGCAGATTGTAGGATGGATTACAGACAGATTCCAAGCAGTAAGTAGGCAGATTGTATGCAGATTGTAGGATGGATTACAGACAGATTACAAGCAGTAAATAGGCAGATAAAATGTAGATTGTAGACAGATTACAAGCAGTAAGTAGGCAGATTGCAGGCAGATTGTTGTATGGATTACAGACAGATTACAAGCAGTAAGTAGGCAGATTGCATGCAGATCATTTGACGGATTGCAGGCAGATTGCAGGCAGAATACAGGCACATTGCAGGCAGATTGTATGCAGATTGTAGGATGGATTTCAGACAGATTACAAGCAGTAAGTAGGTAGATTGCAGGCAAATTGTATGCAGATTGTAGAATGGATTACAGATAGATTACAAGCAGTAAGTAGGCAGATTGTATGCAGACTGTATGCAGATCGTTTGACGGATTGCAGGCAGATTGCAGAAAGATTACAGGCATATTGCAGGCAGATTGCAGGCAGATTGTATGCAGATTGTAGACATATTACAAGCAGTAAGTAGGCAGATTGCAGGAAGATTGCAGGCAGATTGTATGCAGATTGTAGGATGGATTACAGACAGATTACAAGCAGTAAGTAGGCAGATTGTATGCAGATTGTATGCAGATTGTAGGCAGATTGTAGGATGGATTACAGACAGATTACAAGCAGTAAATTGGCAGATTGCAGGCAGATTGTAGGATGGATTACAGACAGATTACAAGCAGTAAGTAGGCAGATTGTATGCAGATTGTAGGCAGATTGTAGGATGTATTACAGACAGATTAAAAGCAGTAAGTAGGCAGATTGTATGCAGATTGTAGGATGGATTACAGACAGATTACAAGCAGTAAGTAGGCAGATTGTATGCAGATTGTAGAAAGATTACAAGCAGTAAGTAGGCAGATTGCATGCAGATTGTAGGCACATTGTAGGATGGATTATAGACAGATTACAAGCAGTAAGTAGGCAGATTGTAGGCAGATTGTATGCAGATCATTTGACGGAATACAGGCCGATTGTAGGCAGATTACAGGCACATTGCAGGCAGATTGTAGGCAGATTGTAGACAGATTACAAGCAGTAAGTAGACAGATTGCAGGCAGATTGTAGGCAGATTGTAGGATGGATTACAGACAGATTACAAGCAGTAAGTAGGCAGATTGCAGGCAAATTGTATGCAGATAGATTGTAGGATGGATTACAGACAGATTCCAAGCAGTAAGTAGGCAGATTGTATGCAGATTGTATGCAGATTGTAGGCAGATTGTAGGATGGATTACAGACAGATTCCAAGCAGTAAGTAGGCAGATTGTATGCAGATTGTAGGATGGATTACAGACAGATTACAAGCAGTAAATAGGCAGATTATATGTAGATTGTAGATAGATTACAAGCAGTAACTAGGCAGATTGTATGCAGAACATTTGACGGATTGCAGGCAAATTACAGGCACATTGCAGGCAGATTGTATGCAGATTGTAGGCAGATTGTAGGATGGATTTCAGACAGATTACAAGCAGTAAGTAGGCAGATTGCAGGCAAATTGTATGCAGATTGTAGGATGGATTACAGACAGATTACAAGCAGTAAGTAGGCAGATTTATGCAGACTGTATGCAGATCGTAGGATGGATTACAGACAGATTACAAGCAGTAAGTAGGCAGATTGTATGCAGATTGTAGGCAGATCGTAGGATGGATTACAGACAGATTACAAGCAGTAAGTAGGCAGATTGTATGCAGATTGTAGGATGGATTACAGACAGATTACAAGCAGTAAGTAGGCAGATTGTATGCAGATTGTAGGCAGATCGTAGGATGGATTACAGACAGATTACAAGCAGTAAGTAGGCAGATTGTATGCAGATTGTAGGCAGATCGTAGGATGGATTACAGACAGATTACAAGCAGTAAGTAGGCAGATTGTATGCAGATTGTAGGATGGATTACAGACAGATTACAAGCAGTAAGTAGGCAGATTGTATGCAGATTGTAGAAAGATTACAGACAGATTACAAGCAGTAAGTAGGCAGATTGTATGCAGATTGTAGAAAGATTACAAGCAGTAAGTAGGCAGATTGTATGCAGATTGTAGGCAGATTGTAGGATGGATTACAGACAGATTACAAGCAGTAAGTAGGCAGATTGTAGGCAGATTGTATGCAGATCATTTGACGGAATACAGGCAGATTGCAGGCAGATTACAGGCACATTGCAGGCAAATTGTATGCAGATTGTAGACAGATTACAAGCAGTAAGTAGACAGATTGCAGGCAGATTGTATGCAGATTGTAGGCAGATTGTAGGATGGATTACAGACAGATTACAAGCAGTAAGTAGGCAGATTGCAGACAAATTGTATGCAGATAGATTGTATGCAGATTGTAGGATGGATTACAGACAGATTACAAGCAGTAAGTAGGCAGATTGTATGCAGATTGTAGGCAGATTGTAGGATGGATTACAGACAGATTACAAGCAGTAAGTAGGCTGATTGTATGCAGATTGTAAAATGGATTACAGACAGATTACAAGCAGTAAGTAGGCAGATTGTATGCAGATTGTAAACAGATTACAAGCAGTAAGTAGGCAGATTGCAGGCAGATTGTAGGCAGATTGTAGGATGAATTACTGACAGATTACAAGCAGTCAGTAGGTAGATTGCAGACAGATTGTATGCAGATTGTAGGCAGATGGTAGGATGGATTACAGACAGATTACAAGCAGATTGTATGCAGATTGTAGGATGGATTACAGACAGATTACAAGCAGTAAGTAGGCAGATTGTATGCAGATTGTAGACAGATTACAAGCCGTAAGTAGGCAGATTGCAGGCAGATTGTATGCAGATTGTATGCCGATCGTTTGACGGATTACAGGCAGATTGCAGGCAGATTACAGGCACATTGCAGGCAGATTGCAGGCAGATTGTATGCAGATTGTTGGATGGATTACAGACAGATTACAAGCAGTAAGTAGGCAGGTTGCAGGCAGATTATTGTCAGTATATAGGCAGTATATAGGAGGTGCTGAGACAGTGCATCAACGGGGACTACATAGAGGGCTCGATGGAGGGGGTTATTTGCTGCGGGGAGTGGGTCGGGTGCTCTTACCTAGGCTTCTTTATGGAAAATGGCAGTGAGAAACATGTGGTGGCTGAATCCTCCCTTGCACGGCCTCTCAAATCACTCCACCTCCCTACTGCTCGTCGTGTCGTCCAACCAATGGGGTGGCTGGAATAGGCATTACAAGCAGTAGAGTTCCCCATCTCCCGCGAGTACGTCATCGACTGAATCACGTGACCGGCGTCTCGGGAGCGCGCACGTCGGGCTCCATCAAGCGCGGTGCACCATGGGAGAAAACCCCGGTGCACCTTGGAAGAAATTTTATAAGTTGCTGAAACGCTGGAACGGTGAGTAGAAACCATCGTTAAAAGCCATTTAAACTTGTGCATAGTAATGTTTGCTTTAGAAGGGGGACTGGGCAAAAAAAAAAATTCACTTCTGCCTCGGGACAACCCCTTTAAGTTTCCTCTGTTGCTTTTGGTGGCCTATAGAAAACCCCGATCAGGATTTTGTTATTTTTTTCTCCCTGTATTTCTACCCACAGAGATTCCACCTGTTCATCTCCTTTAGCTATATCTTCATGGCGGTTTGACACCTCTTCTATCCACCTTAATAATACGTTTTCAGTTTCTTCTGTTGCTTTTGGTGGCCTATAGAAAACCCCGATCAGGATTTTATTTTTTTCTCCCTGTTTTTCTACCCACGGAGATTCCACCTGTTCATCTCCTTTAGCTATATCTTCTCGTAGCCTCAGCATTAGGTACAATTCTAGGCATTTGTTTTTTGACAATGAGTGTATATTATGCAGGCGAGGATCCGCTTTGCTAAAGACTCTGTATCACACAACTCCTCTAGCTGAGTGAAGGAAACATCAAGTGCTCCATTGCTGAAAAAGGTTTGGAACCACTGGTCTAGGCTTTATGTATTGTTGTTTGGTGATTGCTAATTCCTTAGCAACTATGATTGACCATTTGTGGATATATAGATAGTCGACGGAAAATCGCTACATTTGTGTGCAAGAGCACTAAAGCTCAATCCTGAATGGAGACACTGACTAGAGAAAGCTCACTGTCACATCCATTCTTTCAATTATCGAAGGTACCAGGTCTCTGTGTGCCATACGGGTTTGCGCCAGAGCCTGTTGGGAAGGGTCACTATATATACCCACCCCCAAATAAGGTTACACTTGCAAAACCACATGCACATGTATGAATCCGCCCTTTAAGTGAATCTGGAAAAATTGGAAAACTGTTGTAGGTGTGTTCAAATTGGCAGCTGGTGGGGCTAATGCAAGCAGGTGGGATCGAATATTTCTGCTTCCTAAACATAATAAACTGCTTCTATGTGCAGCATGATAATTTTTAAACTTTGTGCAAGGGCTCGGCGATAGATCAAAAATTACAATTTCGTTTTTTTTCAAACTTAAGGACAATTTTTGATTTTAATCTTGATTTTCATTTTTTTTGCAAAAACAAGCTAAGGGAATGCCAAGACACATTTTTTACATAAAGGAATTGCATGATTATCAGAACTGTCCTTAGCTGTCACCATCAATTAGAAGGTTGAATTAGCACGGCTGTGTGCGGTCCATGTGAAGAATGTGAAGCTCTATGAGGCTTCGTAAGCTTGCTGAGGTGCGGCGGTCTCACAGAGAAGGCGCACAACAAGCTGCTCCTGGAACTGCAGGAAGGCGAGCGTTCCCGGGGCTTCTTGTAGATTACAGATTACAGGTAGCGATCTGAATAATGCCGGGCTCACACGGCCGTATGTGGAATCAGCTTGCGGAGGTCTGCAGCGGATGCCGGTTGTGAGGCCAGCTGTGGCCCTGCGTACGGCCACGTAATATACTGCACATAACTGCATACTCACAGTACTCATGCACAGTACACCTTTTTTTGTTTATATTTCCCAGGCCCTCACATAGGTACCTGCAGCCCGTACACAATGTAATTGCGAATGGGCTGCAGGTATATCCACGACCATAGAGCACAATGGGTTCTATGTTGCAAATATCCGTTCTGTTTTACATAGTACTGACCGGCTAATGTGAGCGGAATCGCGGAATCCACTGCATTTGATTCATCTGCGTATTGCCGCGGATCAAAGACATACAGAATCCGCAATTTCTATCTGGTCATGTGAGACCAGTCTAAGGTAGATAGCAAAGTTTTTATAGTGTGACCGGGGACCGCTCTACGAGGCCACCGGTAACTGCTCCAGGCTCTGGTCTGTCTTTGATAGTCGGAAGCACGGGAATTTTACATTTCCTAAGCCTCGCTGGCTCCTGCGCATGTAACCGTCATTCTGCCGGCAGGCGCATGCGCAGAAGTCGGGAGAGGTCCGTGAAGGATAATCGCGTCAGGGTTCAAATGCGGAGGACTCTGGTAAAGCGTTTCATCTCCCCTCACCATTCAGGAAAAATTAAACTTCAACTTTTTAAAACTTTTATGTGATCACCGCTATCCAATGTGATCAGGGATCACTTATCATGGCTCTCAGTCACTGCAGCAGGTTCTTGGCCACCTTTAGTAGCCAAGAGCAAGGAGACTTTAAATTACTGCAGCAATCCGCAGCTTTTGCACATCTGTCCGACAGTTTGACGACAGGCGCATGTGCAGAAGCTGCTGTAAGGTCCGTGGATAAATCGGGGAGCTTTAGGTACATAATTTCATATCCGCTCATGTCTATGATCATGATTTTTTTTACTTTACATGCTGGATATCTAATGGATAACAGTGATCATATGACCAGGGACTGCATACCACAGCCCCCAGTGTGACTGCGTCGTTACTGTAGAAAGAAGTCGGCTGTACCTGAAGACGGACGTCTCTCTGCAGCGCTGATAAAAGAACACATGACTGGTAATGAAGCCGGTCACATGTTCTTTCCTCCGGCGCTGCAGAGAGACCGTCTTGAGGTACAGCCATCTGGTACCCGCAGTAACACGGGCGCTGATGCGCCCGTGTGACTCAGCCCTAAGGGGTATTTTTTGTGGGATGAGTTGTACTTTGTTAATCGTTTTGATTACTTGCTATTTCGTTTTTTGTACGATGATAGGAAAATTAGCTATTTTGGCCATATTGGCCGTTCATATTTCATGACAGTTTGGAGCCCAGTGATGTATATGTTGTAGGCAATGTGTGAAATGAGTCATTATATAGAATGCCCAAAATGGGACGGCAAAGTATGAAATGATTAATATTTCACACATTTCCTCTTCATTCTATGCAGTGCCAAACAGCGAACCTGCAAAGTATAAAATACTCCCACTAGTAGTGGATTGCCCCCCAACCTCCGCATCCTAGCCTCGGCCATCCATCTTTTTTCCTGCACCAAAAGATATGATTCTAAAGGCCTCCCATTTCTCTTGATCATCTTTGAGATTTTTCGGCATCTTGATTGAAGCCCATCTGTGATAAATTATGTTATTATTTCATATTATTTTATAATTGTCCTTCTCACGATCTATGTTAAAAAATGAAAAAATCCTAATGTCCGGAAGTTTTCACACTGACCACTGAGCCTAATAATAGTCTGACACTTCCAATTCCAGAGAAAACTTTTCAGTAGTCATCTCATTATCATCACAGGCAGGATTACAATTAAAGGTGACACTTGTATAGAGATAACACAGACATTTTCCACCGGAAGTGACGGACCGCAGCGATAACTGGTTTACATCCGGCCTGGTACCACTATGATTTGTGTGCCCTCTGAGTACTGACTCTAACTATCCGAGTGCCTCACGTTGCCCCCGGGCCTTTATGTGGTGCCGGTGGCATTATGCGGACGGGCGCACATTTCTGTCTCGTCACTTCCGGTCTCTACCGGACGTGACGTATCGCGGCATGGTATGCCGGAACTATAGGCTACCATGCTTGTTCCGCAAACTAACGGGTCCCCCATGCATCTACTTACAATTTTACCCGGATGCTTTAGTACTCTCCAGCGCTGACACCTTGCGGACTTATTTGGTCACCGGATGCGACATAGCGTTCCTGAACCACACTGGCTATTCCAGATTAAGGTAATTACAACTTCAATAGATTACAATTTGCCACACCTGATGCGGTGGGAACCTCCTTCTTTTTGTCCAATCCTGTGCTGACACTTTGGTGGGGGATGTGTCTTTTGAGTCTTTTGTGATTGGTGGGGGTTCATTTATATGCTTGTCTCTGTCTCTATGTGAACATGCTTGACAAAGTCCTCTGCGTAGGACGAAACGTTGCAAGTTTTGTTTTTGCTTATGGAGTCCTTTGCTAAATAAAGATGGAAATTGGAATTGAATCCCCTGAAGAATCCAGGATGTTCTTTTGAAATAGCTTCAATTGATGCTGCTTTCCTCAAATACTCTCTCTGTGCCTGACTGGGACCCTTGAAGTCCGGATCCCACGGTGAGCGTGCATCTACCAGCTTGACGCTGTCTTCTATCATTTTTCTCCCTATTTATAAGCCTCTGTGGCTGAAGGTGTGCTGTTGAGATCCTTTGTTTTTCTATATTTTTTACATTGTATTCATATTCACTGCGTTTTCTACATGTGCAAAAAAGAATTAGAAGATCCAATTGATGTCTTTTTTTTACCCACTGTCTCCTGCCAACATGAAATGAATACGCACGCAACGGCGTATTTGCTGTGCTTTTACTCAATTCCATAGAATATAATGGGTGATTTCAATCCCTGATACGGACCAAAATAGGACATGCAGCAATTTGTTTTTTTATGCACGTACAATATATGTGGAATTCACAGACGTGACTACCACTAAAAACGTATTTTATTAAATATATTAAAAGACATAAACTGGGCACTACAAAGACAACACACAGCAACCAGGTACCTCCAGACACAGATTCGTTATAGGAGGATAAGGACCTGGAGTTATTTGATACTTGATAAGCGATAAAAAAAATGTTTTATGATAACAACCAAAAACACTCTACCCAAGATGGATTCAAAAAAGCAAAGGATAATTCAATATAGGAGCCAAAAGAGCTGGTTTATTCTATGTGTAAACAAGGCAGGGTTACCATTTGGACTTTCACTTGTGATGGAACACTATCACTATCAGTGATCAGGACTCAGGCTCCAACAATTGAGCGTCCTGAATTGTTATGGGTGTCGACAAGACAGGATCACCATCTAGGTATTCACTTATGATGATCAGTACTTGAGTAAGCCAGTACAAATACTCAGATCAGTACTAGAGTTGGTCAGTACTTATACTCTACGCGTTTCACCATTAATTTGTTGGATCATCAGGAGATACAGTACTTGAGTCATAGGTTCAGAGGTAGAGGGAATGAGAAATCCCCGAGAGAACATCAAACTGATATATAAAAAGCTGTATCTAATATGAATACAGCAAAACTTGTGTAGTGATCAGAATAAATATCCTTATTATAGGAGAGTTCTATACTCTCAATTAGGGCATTAAGGTAACTCTTAGGGTTGGGGGCCTGCCAAAAGGTACCTCTAAGCAAGGAAGCTTGTCTTGTGTGCTAGCGGTTAATAGCTGGATGATATATGTAGGTACATAACGAGAGGTGTTTATTTCAAAGTATGCCTGTCAATACACGCACAGAGGTAGAGTAGAGCGTCTCCGAAAATATGGGGGGGGCACTGCTCTCAAATATCTGAGCGCTAGAGAGATGGTATAATGCTTGTCATGCACAAGTAGGATACTCAAAGTAGTTAGCGTATCGAGTTAGAATTTAGGTCATCAATATGGGGATAAGGCATAAAATTATGTCCTGATCTCCTGACCCAATTAATTGCACTTAAGCAAACAAGAATAGCTAAAGTGCTAGATTCCAACCCAAAGTGCTCGCATTAGAGGTCATTGGTGTGGAGGTATGACATTAATATAAGTCAAACTCTCCTGACCTAATTGTAGAAGCACTTTTAAATGTCCAAACTGCTCGCATAGAGGTCCTTAGTATGGAGGTATGACATTAGTATGAGTCAAACTCTCCTGACCTAGTTGTAGAAACACTTTTAGACGCTGTGCATGCTCTCAAGATAGACAAGCCATAAAGCTAGTTTCCTAGTAGTTAGATTTCAGGCAAGCAACCTCAGCAAACCCCCCAGATATAGGGCTCAAGAGAGAGCAAAGAAAAAGGTATGACCCATCGCCTTGATGGTAGGCTAGGGAATGAAAAATGCCCCATTTGGAGCTGCTTATATATCCATAGACACGCCTCCAAGGGGGCCGGCTTAATCGATACAGCCTATCGTGGCATGTCAGTCCATAAACAGAGGCTATCTGCAGCTAAGAAGCAAAGAAAATCCGGTGTAGCAGTCCCAATCCAGGAATCTGTACCTGAACAGCCCAGGGATAGATTCTGATCCTGGGGTGCAGGCCTTTAGCTTTTGGATCCATCCACCGATTGCCTATGCGGAAGGACAATGTAGCTGTGGGTATCCGGGACGCAAGCCGTTACCTAGGTAAAGGAATACAGAACAGACGTCAACACGTAGCTGACGTCACTGCGCACGTAGCGCGCACGTACAGCTTCTTCTGTGGGGATAGACCCACTACTTGATGTCGTTGCCTGTACTGCGGCGTCCTGAAGGATACGCCCGCACATGCATAAACAAGAAAGGGGAGTGTCAAGGACCGAAGACTTACCGCGGGGCGGGTAGGAGGGACTAGACGGATGCCGGGCCGAACGGACAATCCCATCGTAACGGAGGGAGCGGTGCCAGATAAATGAGGTCACACAGGAGGCGTGACTGATAGTCAACTAAGCACAATTCTAGAGTATAAAACTCCTAATTAAAACAACATAAAGGACTGATGTCTCCCTTTTGAGCTTGTTATGTGTGTAAGTATCTATATTACAGCCGCTGATGTTTCACAACGATATAAATAATGATGGTAGAATTAACATTGCGGCTTTAAATAAAAGTGTAGTGACCAAAAGACGTTTGGAGAAGGTCTTTAGAATAAGAGAAAAAAAAAATATGTGGGGTTTACAAAGGGGTTTATATTGTTAGTATTACATCTGTAAGATTGCAATAGATAGAAAATATGCCCATGTGAATGTGCCTTTAATCATGTTACAAGGCCTGTTGAATGGTCAAACGTTGACTTATAAGGATAGGTGATGCTGTGGAGGTACTTTTCCATTTCCTATTTGCATACTTTTTTCCCAGGGTGCATGGTATGGTCCATATAAGACTCCCTACTCCAACTTGTTGCTCTCCTCAAGGAGAACTGTATTCCCCAGACTCAAGAAGGAAGAAAATGGTCTCATCAGACTGAGAGTATTCCACAATACGGTAGGCAGGATCATTGTGGCCTTGTGTGACTTGTCAGTGTGTCAGTGCATCAGGCTGGGAGTAATTCACAATTCTGTAGGCAGGATCATTGTGGCCTCGTGGGAGCTGATGTGCCGTGTCAGTGTCTCAGTCTCTGGACCTAGCTCCGCCCCACCCCACCTCCTCTCATTGCAAATAATGCAGAGAGGCGGAGAGGGGGTGGGAGCTCAGACCACTGCTCCCGACCCTTCCAGCCTCCTCCCCCTGCAGCCGGGCGTGAATACCCAGCCGATAGACAGTCGTCTGAATAAGCCCTGAAACATATGTCCTCCACAGTAAAGGTCCTTTGTCGAGGGCAGATTTGTTGCCCAAATGAGCGCTGATTATCGCTATACTGTAACATGTCGAATGGTGCTTGTTTAAAGAGCCCTTTACATGAACAGATGCAAACTGTACAGGCACAAAACATCCTTAGGGCTTATTCAGACGACCGTATTTCGGCCATGTTTTCACGCCGGCCAATATACGGCGTCTCTCTCTGCAGGGGGAGGAGGCTGGAAGAGCTGGGAGCAGTGCGCTGAGCTCTCGCCTCCTCTCCACCCACCTGCACTATTTTCAATGAGGAGAGGTGGGACGGAGGCGGAGCAAATTCCCGAAACTTAGCCCCGCCCCCGTATTGCCTCCTCTCATTGCAAATAGTGCAGAGGGGTGGAGAGAAGGCAGAGAGGGTTCAAGAGCTCAGAGCACTGCTCCCGGCTCTTCCAGCCTCCTCTCCCTGTAGAGAGAAAGACGCCGTATATCGGGCAGCGTGAATACCCGGCCGATATATGGTCGTCTGAATGCACACTTAGGGTGACTACCCACTACAGTTCTTTTTCACTGTGAAATTCACAGCCTTTTTTTTTTGCTGCAGGGGTCTATGGGACTTATAATGTTAAAATCGCGATCGCGCAAAATCGCAATTTACCACGAAATTGCGATTTTAACATTACAATTCCCATAGACCCCTGCAGAAAAAAAATGCTGCGAATTTCGCAGTGAAAAAAAACTTTAGTGGGTAGTCCCCCTACGTATGTGCCTGTGTATGAGGGGTGATGATGAGCGATACAGCTATAGGGTGATCGAGCTCTGGGCTTACAGCTAACTCCAATCAATGTGCAGCCTTGGGGCTCATTCATATGGGTGTATGAAATTTCAGTACTTGAAATATGTAGTTTTTTTACTGCATTTATATGAGCGGATACCAGCAAGCGTTCGCGTACAGAACGTATTTTAATATGCACAAGGCTGGGAGAGGGCAAGCAACAGGCTGATACGTCACCGTTACTTCACCCGCTTGCATGTAACACCTTCCTGTGGAATAGAATGGCAAGTAAATGCCAAATTAGTGCCAGCTGTCTTCTTTCCCCAGCATTATATGCAGAGTAACTTCCTCACCCTCCCTTTTTTCAGCTGCCATACAGTCTATGGTAGCTTCCTGCATAACACGGACAAAGATGGAGCAAGACCTGTCTTGTCACGGATGAAAATTTTGCGCGGAGAAAACACATTTGTCTGAACGAACTCAAAGGCATTGCTTTGTTGTGTTATGAATGAATGCAGGAATAAGGGCTCATTCACACTAGTGCTTTCAGTCCTGTTTTTTGCTATTTTGTCGTGCGAACAGCAAAATGGAAAGAAAAGGCTTCCGTTTTCAAGTCCACAGAAATGTATTGGAGGGGAAGGATTTCATTTTCAATCCATCTCCATTCCGGTTTTTATACTGGATCACAAGCGCAGACTGCTACACTTTTGTTTCCATTTTCTGAAACGGAATACAGATGGGTCCTTTTTTTATTGCATTGTACTCAATGGGAGGCGGATGGAACTTGGTGACAACCTGTTTTCCATTTCCCGCTTTGGCTTTTTTCTTGTGGTGGTGGCTCAGTGGTTAGCACTGTTGGCGTGCAGTGCTGGGGTCCTAGGTTTAAATCTCATCAAAGACATCAACTTTTAAAAACTCCATACAGCCATCACCCTTGGTCAGATTTGAACCTACAACAGCAGCAGTGCTAACTACTGAGCCACCATGCCTCTGCTTTAAGTACCAGTGTTAGCACAACATAGCGCTATATGTATATTCTTGTTGTTCCAAATTAAGAGGCAGACAAAGGAAGGGGCTACTTCTATCACCTATCACATCCTTGCTATGTGATTGCGGGGTCCCAATCAGTTGCTATGGCACCCAGAAGCTTGGATATACCCTTCGGGTATGCTGGCCGTGGTGGCCGATGAGGCACAGCCTCTGGCTGACCTCATAGGCTTTCTAATGTACTACTATACTGAAGTCCAGGAATTACATACACTGACACCAACATGCGTGTGACATGTTGTGCTCCTGGGACCTGTAGTTCTATGGGTTTACAGCAGCACACTGCCACAGGTGTGGGATGATTGAGCTGGCTTGGTGTAGAGTTCTCCAGCCAACCAATCCCCGTCGGTCTGCTGCAAATAGATAACAGCCCCTCTTGCTGAAGGGTTCTGGTCATTTATCCATTTGTCATTTATCTCATTGCCTCTAAGAGCGCTGGTGCTTGGAGTCATTCATGTTCTGCTTCGGTGTAAGCTGCATGCATGAGGTTCTGGGTGGGATTCCCTTGTCTGTTTGTTAGTGTGAACAGTGATGTGTTCAGACATTAAGTGTGAACTGTCCCGTTGTTTTTCCCTTGTCTAATGTTCCTGCCTGTTTCCATCTTGGGCTAGCCAACCCCTTAGGTTACAGTGTTGGGGCATCCCTATTAGGATGATCATTGATCACGCCACTTGTAGGCGGGGTTCCCTTTTTGGGGTTTTAGTTGTCTTGTTAGAGTAGGGACTCGAAAGATGACATGGGTTTGTGGGCTTACATATTCTGGCTAAAATACAACCCTATACCTCGTATATACTAACTTATTAGATATTTATAAGTGATGATCGTTCCTATGTAAGAGAACAGGAATGATCATCACTGGGATGACAGTTGTCCTGTGTAAAAGGGCCCTAACTCCAGTAACCGAGGCCTTTTACAGGTCTTTCTAAAAACTCTAATGCAGAGAAAAATTTTTTTGCCAACATCAATTCCCTGGTTGCCTTAGGGCTCATGCACATGACCAGGTTACAGCATGTAGGAAGGATGTTTCCATATATACCATACCTGATGGATGTGCACAGTAGTATACAGGGGCTATAAACCTTTGTACTAAGGAAACTAAAGGCCCTTTTACGCACAAGGATTATCACTTAAAATTTGTCCCAACGGCCAAAAATGAGCAATGACCATTACATGTAACCGCGGGTATCGTGCACTTTTCGTTTGAACAATGGATTTTAGTTCACTTAAAATCCATTGTTTAGCCACGGAAAGACTGTACAAATACATTCCGTTTGAATGTATTTCGCTCATCTTGCAATAGATGAGCATTTTTACACTACCCTTGAGGAGAGTAATGGAATGTGTTGGCAGCCTCAAGGAGAACAATGGAGTGTGTGCAGCTGTTTACACAGCTAAGCATATGTTTAAAACACACACTGGGCTCGGCAAACAACTCCGGGGGTCCTTTTACATGCAAAACAAGATAATAATGAGTTAATGGGCATTAATTAACCTCATCCTCCAAAGCACTCCAGCATAGGGTTTGAGTAAATCAGGCCACTACACTATATGTTAGGTCCTCTGGCTGAAAGCTTCTCCTGTCTATGACCCTAGCCTTAGGCAGAAAAGTTCTATGCAGTGAGCCCGAAAATTGCTATGGCTTCAGAAATTACAGATAGATCTTCTATCCTTAACCGTCTGGGTCCAGTGTATTACATCTGAGGAACTAGACGATTGAGCAATCTCCTACGTCTATACTTTTGCGATATTGGATCCTTTGCAGCTAAGCTCTCAGATTTGATCTGATAAGTTAGTTGAGACCCTTTGGGTCTCTGACGGTAAGGCTGTCTGTCCATGGGCAGGTTTGAATTGCATTCCCCGCGGTGATAATCCAGCCACGGGGAACGCAGTGAAAGCTCTCTGCAGCGGGTTACCGCAACGCCCAAGGACAGGCAGACTAATAAGTTCTCAATATTGTCTCTGGAATTTCTGTGAAGGAAGGTTAAAGGCAGGGGCGTAACTACATGGGCCCCCACTCATCACTATGGTTCTTGCAAATACAATCCCCAGTGGCATTGGAAGAACATTATGTAAGACATTCAATGGAAATAAAGACACAGACACAAAGATTTATGGAGAAAGAACATTTTATTTCTAGTTATAGGAGATAATAAATTTTATTATGGGGAATTTGGAGGCTGAGTTGATCCAGAGGAAGGCGAAAACCCTATAAGGAAAAAGCCAATTATCCTTGTATAAAGGGAAAAAATTCCTTCCTGACCCCAAATATGGCGATCGGAACAAATCCCAGGATCGAAGCCGACATCTGATCTATCTGACTTTTTAAAATGTGTTATTGTTTTCATAAATCTATTACCATCTGTTAGTGTGAAATATAAAGTGTATTGAACTAAACCTATTTATAGACTGTGTTGATCCAGAGGAAGGCGAAAACCCCCTTTAGGAAAGAGCCAATCATCCTGTTTCAAGGGGGGAAAATTCCTTCCTGATCCCAAATATGGCAACCAGAATAAATCTCAGAATCAAACGCCAGCAGCTCACCTCCCTACTGTATGTGATGTCAGCTAAAGTTTGTGTTTCATTTTTATGTTTGTATTATATTATTTATGTGGCTGTTTCCTTATAAATAAAACTTAACCCTATTTAAGGCTGTGAGTTGATCCAGAGGAAGGCAAAAACCACCTTGAGGTATGAGCCAATTGTCCTCAAGTTGGAAAAATTCCTTCCTGATCCCAAATATGGCGATCAGAGCAAGTCCCAAGATCAAAGCCGACAACTACACCTATCTGTGTGTGCGTACTCGTGTCTATGTATGTGTTTGTATTTATACTTGTGTTTAATCTGGTGTGGTGTAGGCTACTTACCCGGCCTGTGCCGAGGTCTTACTAGTAACCAGGAGTTCAGGGATAATAGTCACTCGGGCTATTTTTCCTGAACTCGCCAGCTACAAATCAAGCACAGGCCGCTCCTGGTGGTGTAGAAGGTCTTCAGGAGAGGATGATGTTCAAGTCAGCCGGAGAAGGTCAAGGTAGCTGATGTTAGGATGCAGGATACAGATGGTGGAGAGAGGATGTTGTTGGTAAGCGGAGCTCTTCTACAGCAGCAGAGTCGCAGGTTCAGGAGACAGTTGACGCAGGCTTAGTCTATAAGAAATAAGAGAGAAAATTGTTAGTTTTACCAGTTGTGGATACAAACAAGTGAACTACTGTAATATGACGATTTGTATCAGGAGCTGATTTATATTTGATATACAAAAAAAGTTATTTTCTGCAACTGTGACTCTACTATGAGTTATTAGCAGTTTTGTGATTGTGGAAGCCATAATGGAGGCCATATTGCTTGCCAACCAGATATATCAAAATCTCAGAAGGGAATGACTCAAAGGGGGAAAATTACAGGGCATTTTATGCCAGATTCTGGCATAAAAGGTCAAATCATTTGGCAGAAGCCCGGCTGTTCTGTTGCAGTGTATTAATGGTAGGTGTCCTTTGTGTATAGGAATGTATTGTTGTACAGATAGGTATGTGTAGGTGTACAGATATAACTTACCAGATGGTTGTGGCTTCCTTCACAATCGGATTCTTCTCATCATCCTAGGAAGAAGCAGAAACATAATTATTGGAAAAGAAATAAAAATGTAGCTGAGGAGGGAAAAGACTGCGGACCAGGCATGGTGACACGAAGCAGGGTTATTATATGACCACCTGTGCTGTCTGACACAAGAGGAACAATAATGATGAACACAGAGGTCAAAATGAAGAACATTATCCCTAGAGGAGGAAGATCTTACCGGGTCCAACTTGGTGAAGTGTACGATAATCCGTCTATCGGGTGAAGGGGTGTCTTATCCTCCAGCCACAGCAGGTCCCGATTCTCCAAAACTTCCCTGAATGGTTTGAATGGTGGCCGTGCTCTTTTAAGTTCCAGCACCTCCCAATCTATGGTGTCGAAGAACTGGTGACCTCGGATGTTCCTGTAGACACCCAGCCTCTCCTCAGACGTAGCAGTCTCTCCAGAAGATGCTTCACATCAGCATCAAGCCAAGGTGGGAATTTTGGCTCCTTTCTGGTGATGGCTTTGATGACTTTTCTCCTGATGGAGCCGTAATAGAAAGGGGACTGTCCTGCCGCCATCCAGGATACGACAATTCCCAGGCTCCACCAGTCGACTGCTGTGTCGTAGTCTTCTTCAAGAAGCACTTCTGGGGCCATGAATTGAAGTGTGCCCGTCACTCCACTGATCTTGTTAGACGAGGTGACACCGTCTTGGGCCAGCCCCAGGTCAATCAGGCGGATGTGTCCAGATCTGTCCAGCATGATGTTGTCTGGCTTTATGTCACTGCAATGAAAAAAAGAGACATGTTAATCTGTTCATTGATACAGAGGTCTTAGGTATGTACCACAGAAAAAAGTCCTAATTGAGGATTCTGGGAAAGTCTGGAACCCATTGCAAGGAAAAAGAGAAATGTGGGAAAGTTTTGCTTACCGATGGACGATGCTGCGTTGATGCAGGAACTGGAGACCGCATGCTATCTCCGCTGTGTAGAATCTGAGAGAAGAGTGTAGTATCAATGACATGAAATCAGTCCGCTGACATCATGTCACCATCAAAGTGTCCGTCACCACCAGAAGAGAAGAGGCAGCCTGTATGCCCTCCACTCTTCTATATTTGTCATGTCACCCTCAGTCCCCCCAACCCCTGGTTAGTCATTTACTCACCTCACATGGTTGATGTCCAAGCTGCCGCACATTTTGATCAGCGCTCCTAGGCTTCCTCCAAGCAGATACTCTGTGATAAAGTAGACTCGGTCTGCAGACTGCTGTGCGGCATACAGGTGACAGATGAAAGGGCAGTCTTGGGCCTTCTGTAGTATCCGCTGCTCTCTCATTAAGATGTGTGGTTCGCTCCTTGTTTTGTTGACAACCTTGATGGCCATGAAAGTGTTTCTTTCGGGGAATGATGCCAGGACCACCTCAAGAAAACAAATAGGAAATAATCACTGACAGCGACCAGAGGGGAAAATCATATACATTTATTGCATGAGGGATTTATCAATAGGCCGCTTTCAAATTGTGCAAGATTTGTGTGTTTTTAAAGAAAAAATGGGTAAATCGCACATTAGCGAGCATGATATTGGGCCACGTTTCACATTCCGATATCGCGCTTGGTTATGTGTAGGTAGCCTAAGGCTAGTTCCACACATAGCAGCATCTACATGAAAAGAGATGAAAATCATGCTGAAACAACATAAGTTGACATGGAGCAGAGTTACAATCCGCACCATAAGTCAATTTACACAATAGAGTTTTTTCCGTGAGCATAAGGCCTCCTGCAGCGGGCCGACTTACATTGCGAAATCCAGAGCGGGATTCCACCTACGGATTTCACAGCAAATCCAGCCCATAGCATGTTATGGCAAAACGCGATTTCCTGCCCATTAGAGGAAATTAATTGAGATTTTCGCAGGAAAGAAATCACAGCTTTCTGCGATTTGCTGCAGGCTACGCACGGCCGGCTTCCATTGAAGTTAATGAAAAAAGTCATCCATCATGCAAGCCATTCCGCAATCATCATTGCGGAATGGCCACAGGAGCCGTGTCATCGCCATAGCGACAGTGTGGCATCCTCTCAACTGCGCATGCTCCGGGCGGTACATTCGCAGCAGAGAAGGCCGCGTCATTGCCCTAGCGATGGCGCAGTGTTCCATGTACTGCGGATGTGCCACCGGGGACATTGGCAGCGAAAGAGAAGATGCCAGATCGGTAACCTAGGGTCACCATATGAGCTGCGGATATATGGGTCATTGCTAAACGACGGCATGGGAAATACAAACAAGTCCTGCAAGGCTTTATTATCATAGCTGCTATAGTACAAGACCCCTACAGGGATATAAAAAGTGTAAAAAAGAAAATATAAAAATAATGTGAAAAACTAACAAATCATGTAAAACAAAAAAACCCCTCTTTTTTGTGTTCTTTACCTTATTTGTATAAATTTAAAAAAACGTAAAACCCCACATATTTGGTATCATCATATCTGTAACACCCCGTACAATTAATTTGAACACATTATTTATCCTGCACAGCAAAAAACAATAAAAAAAACTACAAAACAGATGCATAATGCTTATTTTCAACATTTTGCCTCCCAAAAATCACAATAAAAGTGATCAAAAAAGCCGTATGTACCCCAAAATGGTACCAATAAAGACTACAGCTTGTCACACAAAAAACCCTCACAGAGCTCCGTCCACAGAAAAATAAAAAAGTTATAGGATTTTCAATGCAGCGATGTGGGAAAAAAATTTCCAAAAAAGAGTTTTTACTGTGGAAAAGTAGAAAAACCCAAAACAATCATAAGAATTTTGGTATAATTGTAATCGTACCGACCTGCAGAGAAAATGTATCATGTTATTTATGCTGCATGATTAGCGCTGTAAAAAACACATAAAACGAGCAATGACAGAATTGATGGGTTTTCTCTCCCTGCTATCAAAAAACATTTCTAAAGTTGTACAATATAGTATATTTACCCAAAAATGGCACCAATGAAAACTACAGTTCGCTTTGCAAAGAACAACCCCTCAAGCGGCCATGTCGACAGAACAATAAAAAGTTATGGCTTTTGAAAAGTGGAAGTTGAATGGGAAGATTTACATTTTGGCTTAAAAATACTAATGTAAAATCCCCCCGTGTGAAGGAGCCCTCGCTGCGCCCCAACCCGAAAATACAAAGTTCTGGAACTTACCTTGCTGAAGCTTCCTCTGCCCAAGATCTGTAGGGCGGTGAAGCGACTGATATCAAAGCTGTGGTGTGGTGTTACGAGGTCCTGGCTGGTGCCCGGTCTTGGCCCCTCATCCTTAGGCTCATCCTCTCCGCTCCTCCTCTTCTTTATTTCCGTGAGTCCACTCACGCTGTCATCTTCTCTCTTTCTCTTTTCTCCAACTCCTCCGTGTCCATTGGACGCCATTATTCACAGTCTTGTACTCTTCAATCCAACCACTGCCGTCGTCAGTTGAAAGGAAATGGCAGTTGGCCGAGTGAAGGTCAAAGGTCAGGGAAGCTGCCAGTACTTTGCTTGCCAGTACCCTGCTCTGCCATATACACAGTGATGTGGGCACCATGAGTGATGGTCTAGTGCCCAATGAAACAGGGAAATTCATAGCTGGTTCTTCTAGTGCCACATTATTAATAGATGGGGTAGGGATGGCACTTCATTTCAGGGTTGGCAGCGGTGCCCATAGTTCATCAGAACTTCTGGAGTTTTAGAAAACTTGTAGTTGTGTGGAAATTTAAATGAACAGGGTGGAGAAATAACCCATAAATTGTACTACTGAGAGGGATAATAATGCCTGTGAGGGTCATTTTCTGCTCTATTCAATAAGTGTTCATCATCCAGATACATGATGTGTATTTCCATAGGTTACAATGGGCAGCGCCCTTGCCAGCGCAGATCTGGGTGTAGCGAGTGGAGATGCTTCTATGGAGGTCACAGAGGGATTCATCCACAATGGGGGTTTATAGTGAGGTATGAAATGTTAGAAAGGGGTCATATAGAAATGTTAGGAGGGTCTTATAAACAAGCAGTGGTGGTGAGAATTACTGTTGGGGGCTGTAAATTGGCACAGTAATGTGCATACGGCATTATAAGACTTTATTTAGATTGAGCCAATAAAGACTACTATATTAGACAAGTTTGTGAGTCCAATCTGAAGTCTGGGAGAAGGAGAGGTTGTGTACAAGATATCGCCAGGTTTTGGGCCTCGAAAGAAGAGCGTGTAGCGTAATACGCTCACTTCTGCACAGTGAATGAGTGTATTTCACACTTGCGCCTGTTCAGAAATGGAGCGTATTTGCGCAGGCACCACTCATTCACACAAGCCGGGGGGAATCACCGCACCTGATATAAAAGGATACATTGCCTAACATGGTGGCTGTGATTGCAGGTATGCGCTGCACTAAGTGCATTTCCGTGCGGGCAGATATGCGTGCTTCCACACCTCCCATAGACCTCTGTGGGGCTTTTTTGTTCGCAAACATGCACAAGATAAGGCAGGTCCTATTATTTTGCACCCACAGAAAAGCAGGAGCAAAAAAAGAAAAGAAAGGGGGTAAAAAGCCCATTGAAATCAATGGGTTCCATTCTCCACGTATCACACTCATCTGTTTAAGCCCTTATATAAGGAGACCATACATCTTCATTTAGGTCAGACAGTCCCGCTTTGTGACCTTTTGTCCAGCTTTCCCAGGGTCGGGACATGGGGTCACCATTTCAAGACGTGGGATCCCCATTAAAGTGATTAGCAGCCAGGGTGCTGCAGCTACACAGCTAGTAATCACTGACTGGCACTGCTGCCAGATATAAACACTGATGGCAGTGTGTGCATCTGGGATCCTCTTCCGCTACTCCCCTAACTTCCAGGGAGTGCTAACACTGGAAGCCTTGGGAGCAGATAAGGGGGAGTGCCGCATAGTGAAAAATCAGCTGCAAGTACGAGGCTAATTTCTAGATTTTGACTGCCTTTTGCATGAAGAAATGCTGCAGAATTTGCTCCCCATCTTTTTTTAAATGGCTTTGTACTTTTTACAACAAAGGAGGTAAAAAAAAAAAGAAAAAAAATCATACGTTGTGATAAGCCACGCCCCTGATCACACCCCTTTGACCCTGAGAAAATCTGGTCACCCTACATGCCTACTGTGAAGCTTCTTAAGCCCCAATGCAAACTCTGTGACAAGGCTCCCAGCTATGTCATTTATGACAGTGGTCTCATGTGGCATAAAGGGATCATTTGGTTCCCCTCATGTTTCCAAGTCCAAGTGCAAACTCTGTACCCCCTGTAGCTTGGATATGAAGATTCACATTTGCAATATCCAAGGGGTTGGACAAAAATATGGAAACACTGTACACAGTGCATACCTTAAATTACATGGAATTATAAAATGATGGTTCCATTCTTAGATCTGATGTTGAAAGGTAATAATGAAACAGGGAGAATTGAAATGGAATTATATAGAAAACCAACGTCTGGTAACACGATTCTACATGCCACTAGTGGGCATCCTAATAACACAGTAAGGGCTTATTCAGACTACGGTATATCGGCCAGGTTTTCATGCCCGGCCGATATACGGTGTCCCTCTCTGCAGGGGAAGGAGGCTAGAAGAGCCGGGAGCAGTGCACTGAGCTCACGTCCCTTCTCTGCTTCTTGACGCTATTTGCAATGGGAGGGGGCAGGACGCAGGCAGAGCTGAGACCTGGAACTTAGCTCCGCCCCCACCCCTGAAGTCGCCCTTAAAGTGATACCCACAAGGGAATTTATAAGGGCAAAAAGAGCTTGTAGTGACCCAGTAAGTTATGACGCAGAAAAAAAAAAAGAAATATACCGTAGGTTGCAAGACCGAGGATACAAATAATCTATCTTTAACAGAACTGGTAAAAAAGTAGATATGATGGAAAGGGAAAAACTACTGGAGAATAAGAAAGGAATTCTGTCTTGGAAAAAGAGAAAGGGCTCAGTGTTCCCAACAGCCTACATACAACCGTGATTTTATAACATCAAAAAAGCTTTTTTTATATAGGTTCTTGCTAATCTTAAAACAAGATGAGATTATAAATGATAATCAATGTTTGTGGCGAAGAGAAATCAAAATGTAGGTAACATTCTATCACCCAGGTTATATGTATCAAATATAGAAAACATCTCACTGGTTGACATTTAAGGGTTTGTTTAGATGTGGGAACTCTTGTTGCAGTGTGTGGCATTTGGGTTTGAGAAAGGAGAGATTTCCCAATAGTGAAGGGATAAAGAGTCTAAAATTAATAGCTTCATAAACTGTAGTTGTGAAAATATAGTATTTGTCATTATATGTACTACGTGTGGGATATACTATGTGGGATGCATTACGAGAAAGATCAGGACACGCATTGCAAAACATGGGAGACAGATGAAAAATTCCAACCCGAGTGGCTCAGGAGCGGCCGGACATTTCTTGGAGGTACACTCAGGTAACATGGAGAGTTTGGCATTTTTTTTGGCATTGAAAAGGTTAATAGTCCCAGAAAGTGCAGAATAAGTAAAGAGATGGTCCCTAATAGAGAAGCCTATTGGATTCTAACACTGAGCACCAGATTCCCAGCAGGAATGAATACAAAGACAGATTTCATATATATTTTTTAAATTCGTCCAATTTTTACATGAAATTAAATATTCTTTGAAAGACCCATGAAATTCATTGCAGCTAGAGCTGGTCATGTGATGAAATAGACTGGAATGAATTGAATATGATAAAAAGAACGAATAAATGATAAATAAAATATATAGAGATAAACAATATGGAAAAACAAAATCCGGTATTTAAATTTAATAATAATAATAATTAAATAATTCAAAAACCAAGTTTTTCTATGACAACATAGTAGGAGACTTGAGACCGGGTAAAAAATGTCACCTCCTAAATAGGGAAAAGGATCTGAGAATAACTGTTCCAATAGAAAGATGCTTGTTCTCTTTCAGACAAGCAAAACAAGCTACTAATTGTGCTAAAATATTAGAAACTCACTTAATAGTTTTAACAAGATGGTATTTTACACCCTTACGAGTAAGAAATAGACGCTTCATTCCAGACGCCCTATGTTGGAGAGGCTGTGGACAAGAGGGATCCCTTTTGCATATATTCTGGTCATGCCCGCTAATTTCATCTTCATCTTTTATTCTCCACGATAAATACATTTTCAGAAACTAGTATCCCAAAGCTCCCGGGTACAGCCCTCCTTCCTCTAGATTTATAAATAAATAAACCTATGGCTGCACAGCCAATAAACAGCAAGCTGCAATGTCCTGTGTTCTCTAACACCTTTCTATCAGACCCAATATTTTTCAGCAATTTTACCTACAGTAGCTGCTCTGTAGATCAGACTATATAGGCAAGCCTTCACTCGCAACCTGCATCAGGAGGCCTTTGCCATTCATGATCCTGTTGGAGATTCATTAGCTGTCCTTCTTTAGACCATTTTTGATAGGTACTAGGCATTACATACTGGGAACACCCCACTGGGCCTGCCATTTTGGACATTCTGTGACATTCTATTCATGAATGAATAGCTAAGAGCTATCTGCCATTGGCTGAGCGCTCCGCCAATATCTAAGCAGTAGCTGCTATTGGCTGAAGCCCTCAGCCAATCTGCACAGCCCTTTCAGGAGGCGGGGATTTTTAAATCCCCGTCTGCTGAAAGAGTTCAGTAGCAGTGCCGGGGAGCCAGCCGGAGGACGCGGCTGACAGCAGGAGAGGTGAGTAACTTTCTTATTATTTTTTTAACCACTTTTTTATGATTATCGGGGAAGGGCTTATATTTCAAGCCCTTCTCCGATAATCATTCTGCAGGGCTTGTCAGAAACCACTGCTTTCAATGGGATCGGCAGCAGTGCCGATCTCATTGAAAGCATTGGGATAGCATGCCGCGGACTTCTGCCGCAGCTGTCACAGCTGTGGCAGAAGTCTGCGACATTCTCCATATCTTTTCAATGGGGCTAGCGCTGCTGCCACTGGCCCCATTAAAAAGACTGTCTCTCGCACTGCTCTGTGAGAGTTTTCACTTACTCTCGTAGCACAGTGGAGAAAAAAACGCCGGTGGGTGGGAACCCTTAGAATTGAGGAAAAAAATTCCATCTTGGTTTCATCAGACCAGGGAATCTTGTTTCTCACAGTCCAAGAGTCCTTCAGATGCTTTTTGGTAAACTCCAGGTGGCTTTCATTTGTCTTTTAATGAGGAGAGATTTCTTTCTGTCTACTCTGCCATAAAGCCCAGATTGGTGGAGTGCTGCAGTGATGGCTGACCTTCTGGAAGTTTTCCCCATTTGCACATCGGATCTTTGGAGCTCAGCCAAAGTGAGCATAGGATTCTTGATCACCTCTTACCAGGACCCTTCTCCCCCGATTACTTAGTTTGGTGAATTGGCAGCTCTAAGAAGAGTCCTGGTTGTTCCAAACGTTTTCCATTTAAGAATTATGGCAGCCGCTGTGCTATTGGGAACGTTCAGTGCAGATTTTTTTTTAGTGGCCTTCTCCAGACCTGTGTCCACACAATCCTGTCTCTGAGTTCTACAAGCAGTTATTTTCTACTCACGGCTTATACGATGCATATCAGAGCCTCGTATTGGCTCTGATATGCATCATGAGCTGTGAGACCTTATATAGACAGGGGGTGTCTTTTACTTTGCGCAAGGCAACAACATAACAAAATGTAATAATGGTGAAAGGGTCTGAATGCTTTCCAAATGCATTTCTCAGCTGTTCACAGTGGCCATTGTCAGGTGATCATCAATGTTATTCACTGTCAGTGGTTTTAGTGTTATAGCTGATCAATGTATGCTGTACTTCTCTTTTATAAGTAGGTACATTTTAGGTCTTTGAGGAAGGTGGGTGACAAACATTATTGTAGGTATTATGGAAGCCATATTAGTTGTCACTCGTATCTTCTAATCTTACAAAAGTAGGTGTCAAATTTGTTTTTAAAGTTCTATTCAGCCATTTCATAATGACACAAAAGATCAACTAAAACTTATTCTGAAGCACAAAGGTTCTTTGAGGTCTATATGGTAAGCCAACATTGGCAAACATACCCCGGTTTTAACTCTGATTGTCGTCTCACAGTCGAGTATGGGACAGAGATGGTGCAGGCCTTCATCAGTGCCTCCAGTACCTCATCACGGAGCATGCTGACTCTCACAGCAATCATGGAGAAATAGGTTATCTTGTCAGATCTCCTTTTAGCATAGAAGCCATCAGGAAGGAGGAAATCAACATCAAATATACTGTATTTATGAAAATATCACACATTAGATTATCATATACTCCCCCTGTTGTACAGTGTGCCACATTCATCAATAATGCAAGATCTGGAACAGCACATACACCACGTGGGCTGGTGTCACATCGTCTGCGCCGGAAATTCCCCTTATCAGTCTTAACGTCACTTACAATCTTGTTAACGCTGGCAGATGTGTTCAACTCTGTGCTAAAATATGCCCTCCTATAGTAGAACCAAGTCAGCCTATAAACATATAGTTCTTCCTTTGTCAATCAGAAAGCTGAGCTACTGGTAGCTCAGCAATGATGCGTTTGGTAACCCTGGTCCTTCTGAGTCAAGAGGACCTAACGTGGTCGAGCGCGTCATCGGGACTCAAGAATGCTGAGGAAAAAAGATCAGGTAACGCGCCCATTACCTGAGTGAACACATGATTCTGGAGGAGGCTGAATGAGCAGCTTCGTGGGCTAGGCAATGAGTAGTGGGAGGCACCCACAGAAAATCCATAATGGTGCTACATAGACTGAGGCTCATCAACACAAAGGGACTGGAGTGGACTTCAATGCAGTCAAGAAATGTCAAAAGAGGTACACAGACATTATCCTGGCTGGTGTAGTTAAAGGCTCATTGGCCCTGTGGCAGATTTTCAGCTTGGAGACAGCGGGGAGCATTTACATAAGTCTTTATAACATGGTGGGCTTAGATACAGTGTATCAACACTAGCACACATCTAAATAATGTGGTCACAAAATAATAGATACCAGTTCTATACAGTCATAGTGAGTACCGTGCAGTTACCTCCAGTGACTCATATTCCTCTGACTAGTGGTGTTCACTTTTGCCTTTCTTCTCTATTTGGGCCCAAGACTGCCATGGCAATTTTTTTCTAGCTGTAATTCATTTCTACACCCTCTAACCATCCTGCTGCTCCTCCTGCTCCTCTCAATGACATCTACATAGCAATAGTACCTCCCTTTCACCGCAACAAAGCTAATAGTACCCCCATAAGGTATTGGTGACACCATTGTATACTAGTAGGTAATATCGCCACCTTTGTGCCCCCCATAATGTAACAGTGCAACCATAAAGCAATAATGCCTCCTTGTGTCCTTATAATGTAATAGTTCCCCTACAAAGTAAAAGTGTTCCTTTGTGCCCCCATAATGTAATAGTGCTCCCTTTTTTGACCCATAAGGTAATAGTGATCCCTTTATGCCCCATGTAGTGGCCCAGAGTTGGGGTAGGTGTATGTCTGTCTTGCATAAACTGTTTTGTGTACATGTGTCTTATGCACGTGCTAATAAACTGTCCTATGTCTTGTCACCCCATTCCCCCCCTTAATCTGTGAGTTGTAGTTAGTCTTGCAAGGAGGGAGGAGTTAGAGGAAAGCAGGGGGGGGGGGAGGGAGAGAAGAGAGTCGAGATGCAGTCTGTGGAGGTTGGTGGAGTCCTGGGCCGTCTGTGTGTTCTAGAAATAGGGTCATGGGGAAGTAACCAGACTCTCGCTGGACTTTCTACTTACTCGAAAGTGGAGGAGCCTACACTGCCATGGAGACCTCAAGGAGTAGAGTACTAAAAAGGAAAGAGAACTTGTGGACATTTTGTTTCTTTTTGGTTGGCACTGCTACAAAACGTTTAGGTAGAAAAGGGATTTTTTTTTCTTCTTAAACTAATAAGAAATAAATAATCCTAGTATAGAAATATATATTTCACTTGTTCTTTGCTGGGACTCTAGAAATTTAATTTCATGTAAAGATAAAATTTTGCACCCTTTTCTGTCTTAGTGTTAGAGCCAGTGTGGAATAATGTTTTGGGCTTTGGGGAGAAGAACAATGTATGGGCCCCATAGCGAATGCTGAAGTATCCCGGTATCTCGGTTCAGCACAAAAAAAGAAAAAAAAGACTGGCCAGTCCTCATTTCAATACGTGCTGTCATAGATAACGTCTGACACTGGAAGTGGGATCCTGGGAAATCAAACCAGGAAGGGTTACCGGGTTAGCTGGAGGGGGAAGTTCATTGTTGTTCTGCCATGCTGACATCATGTCTAGGTTAGAGTTGTTTCTAGTCTTCAGCTTAGTCTTCATAGGAGTTAGTAGACACTCATTTTACTAGGTAGCTAGAAGTCTAAGGTAATGGGGTAGTACACTTGTGAATCCCTGCTCCGGACCTGCATTCGCTCTATTTTCAGAGGACATCGGGGTTGGCTTCTTTTAAGTAGGGGGGAGCTGTGGGGGCCCAGAGTTGGGGTGTTTTTAGTGTAGATGTATGTCTGTCTTGCGTAAACTGTTTTGTGTATATGCGTCTTATGCGTGTGCTAATAAGCTGTTGACCCTTTCCCCCCTTCCTTAATCTGTGAGTTGCAGTTAGTCTTGCAAGGAGGGAGGAGTTAGGAGGAGGCAGAGTAAGAGAAAAGGACAGAACAAAGTTGAGATGTAGTCGGTGGAGGAGGACGTGTCAGTGTGAAGCTGAAGCTGACGTATGCTTCTGCCTCCACAGAACCGTGGGCTTCTCTCAAACTCCTTGAGACATACAAAAATGGGACTAAATCTTTAAGCAATAGCATGTAGAAGTGTCAGCTGAGAAGTGTATCTGAACATCAAGAGAAAGAAACAGCAGTGTTGAGGACCTCACTGCATCGGGAAAGTATCCCTGAGGATCGTCTAATCAGATAACTTGGATTAAAAACACCTAGGACCAAGAAGATAAGTACAAAGGAAGCCTGCTAAAAGTGTTGTGTCTGAACTGTCATCTTGCTGTACTCTTGGAAAATCAAGGTTGGATTCCGTGTGTAAAGGAAACATTTACCTCTGGTTTTGAAGATTAACTTTGTGGACTCTGTTATTTGCTGACGAGTAACTTTCTATGGGAAAAGAGGTACTGGCATCACGTGACAACACTGTTAAAATTGATTACCATCATTTATACATTTTTTGCCTGTTCTGTTTTTTGCACCTGCATGCGACCGAGCTAGGCCCTTGTCACCATTGCCAGGGGGAGAGCATAGAGCCACCTGTGATAACCATCTTGAGAACATACCCGTGTTCTCCTCCGCAACGGCATGCCTCAGGTTCAGACGCTGCACCCCATAAAGGTAGTAGGACCCATTTTTAACCCATTGCTAAAAAAAATTTCCTGTTTTTAAGTGTGTGCTCTGAGATTATGGAATTACATACTTGTTATTTACTTCACATTTGGCTTTGTACCTGTTGCAGATAAAACTGTTGTTGATTATTCATCCATATTTCTGATACAAAGAACCACATGACTAATGGCATACCAATAATGCCAGCATACCACGCAGTTACTGTAGGACCCCTTATGATTGGGGTATGGGGATAAATGGCCTGGCCCCCTGTGCCACCCGATGACATACCGGCCCCCTTAAGTCACACTGCTGCTGGACAATGCATGCCTCCGGGCAGTGTTTAGCCTGAGTCTTTTCCCCGTCCATACTTAGAGCAAGACATGTAGGCAGTGTGGGGCTACGGACTTCTGGAGTTGAATGATGTCTGGCAGTAGTGATAAAGTTGTTCTGCTGCTGTGGCCAGTAGGGAGGGGGACACAGAAAGCATTTTATAAATTTGAGGGGCTCAGAGGGCACATTATTAATTTGTGAGTCCACAGAATGGGTGCTATTAATCTGTGGGGCACTATTACTTAGTGAGGCCCCTGGAAGGATTAATAGTGTGCAGAAACTAGTTGTGGCTGAATGAATGCTAATGGTGGTCTAGGCCCAGATAGAGAAGAAAAGGAACTACAGAGGAGACCGATTGAAGAAGACATCACTTGTGATCAATGGAGGTAACTGCACTGCAATCACTATCACTGTATAGATCTGGCATGCTAGAGCTGAGCCACTGTATCTAAACCCCCTGTATTATAAAAGGGGTCTTCTAAATATGCTGTCTCATATATATCACACGTACAGGGGTACCTGAGAGTATCTGCTTAGCACGTTTTCCTTTGGGATTTGAATATTGCTCATCAGGAGGTATCCGTTGTCAAGGTTCTTAAAAGCCATCTTGGGCCCAATGTCTCCAACAGATATTCCTGAAAAGAGGTTACATGATGAATTCTGATTTATTATAAACAGAAACGTAATATCACAGCATTTATATCAATTGTCCAAGTGTAAAGCAGAAAGTATTAGCTGGTGTATATGTGTACAACTAAGGGCACTCTCATCACACTACGGCCGTACCCCTCTGGAGGAGGATTGCACCGTATCCCACTGTAGAAGTTTGCATATTGGATATTTTGCCCATAGGGTCCTATTGTAAAAATAACACGTATACAGCACAGTATTTGTTTTTTTCTGTATACCTCTCTATGCGTTAGTGAAGTTTACTACATTTTTTGTGGTATACTAAGCATCCAGTGGAGAGCAAAATAATACTTCTAATTCTCGTTGGGTGAATGGAGCCTTTGAATAAGCCTGAAAAGCTTTTCCCAGCATGCACACTAAGCGCGCATTACTAGCATGATGAAAATATAGTCTTGCTTTGGAGTAATTAGCTGTCTACCATTAGGTAACATAGTATGCTAGGCCCAAAAATGGCTTGTGTCCATCTAATTCACCCCATTACCCCCCACCCTTCCCATTGTTGATCCAGAGGAAGGCAAAGAAACATCAATGAGGTAAAAGCCAATTTTTCTTATTTAAGGGGAAAAAAATTCCTTCCAAACTCCAAGTTTGGCAATCAAAATAATCGCTGGATCACCGGCCCTTCTGATGTAATTAGTGACTATAACATATAATGTTGTAACACTCAAAAAAGGCATCCAGGCCCCTCTTAAACTCCTTTATTGAATTTGCCATTGCCACGTCCTCAGGCAAAGAACCCCCTTCTATGTTGGTGCAGAAAACTTCTTTCCTCTAGACGTAGAGGGCGCCCCCTTGTTACAGTCACAGTCCTGGGTATAAGTAGATGATGAGAGAGATCTCTGTATTGTCCCCTGATACAGTTATACATAATTTTTAAGTCACCCCTCAGCCATCTTTTATCTAAAGTGAATACTTCAAATTTTGATGACCTTGCTGGGTATTGTAGTTTGCCCATTCTGTTTATTACTTTAGTTGCCCTTGTCCAGATCCATTTGCAACCACATTCTATCCTCTCTTGTGTTAATTCCTTTATATAGTTTTGTATCATCTGCAAATATTGCTATTTTACTGTGCAATCCTCTACTAGGTCATTAATACATTTATTGAAAAGAATAGGGTCCAATACTGCCCCCTGTGGTACCCGACTAGCAACAATGACCCAAATGTACCATCAATAACCAGCCTCTGCTCTCTATCACTGACCAGTTACCTACCCTTACTTACACACATTCTCGCCCAGACCAAACATTCTCACTTTATATACCAACCTTTTATGCGGCACAGTATCAAACTCTTTAGAGAAGTCCAGATACACAAGATCCAATGACTCCCGGGTCCAGTCTAGAACTTACCTCCTCATAGAAGCTCATCAGGTTGGTTGGACAGAAGCCGTCTCTCATAAAACTGTGCTGATATGGAGTTATACAGCTATACTTCTTGAGGTAGTCCACGACAGCATGTCTTTGTGACAACTACTATTTCCCTACACAAGAAAGTTACACTTTTAAAGGGAACCTGCCACCTTCAGCACTATAAACTAACTTATGGTGATGTTAGGGCGGTGCTGTATTTATTATACTCTACTGGTCTTGTTTCCTGGTTCCCGTGGTGCCCGCCGCTGAAGGCTACACTCCGGCTTTTTAGAGTTCTGTGCGCTTGCTCTGTTATAAAATCTATGGGCACCCACACGACTCTGAAAAGAGTCAAATTTTTAGCCGCCACTTAGACTTTAGTGACGGGAACCAGGAAATGGTTAAATATAAAAACCTTACAGGACCTGGCTTCCTGTCACCTCACCTAGCAGCACCATAAGTTACTTTATGGTGCTTTAGGAAGGTGACAGGTTCCCTTTAAGAGGACCTACCACCACTACTATTATTTTTGCTTCAGTAAATAATTACACTTTCCATGGAAAAACAATTCTGGAGCATATTTTCTTATAGCTCTACATTGTAGCGATTCTCTGCTAGGCCTCCTGGACATGTCTGAATAAATTGTCGACTGGTTGTTACTATTCCTTTTGTCAATGGGGTGTGTCCACATATACAACTTTCATCACTGATTGGACAAGTGTCACTTTGTAGGGATACGCCCCTTTGACAAAGTGAATGGTAACAGCCATTGTCTTCATTTCTTCTTACTTTTCCCACAGAATCAAAGGAACAGAACAAAGTTCTAGGAAGAAAAACTCCAGATTTGTTATTTTACAGGGAATGCAAGATATGGAGGAGGTCTGAAGATGTAGAACAGCAGATTTTTATCTGCATTACATGCTAATGGACAGCCTGTCCCCAAACATCAGCACTTCAGGTAATAAGGAATTGAGCTTGTTGGATTTCAATATGCCCGGCCGTTGGCTCCCAGGAGATAAGCCATTGCCAGGGATGTTGTTTAGGAATGGATTTTCCCATTCTGCTTGCTGAAAAAAACCTTGTACAATTGTCTGATTTTGGCATGCGTACGTATGTGGGAGCCACAAGAGACACCTGTAGGCCAAATGAGTATTCGGCCAACAGCTCTCTTATCTATGCTATTTTACCAAAAGTATTTGGATCGTGTCTTATGTCAGCCATAGTTTGTTTTGCTGAACATGCTTCAATCTAAGGAACTTACAGAGTTTACACGTGGTGTCATTCTTGATTGTCATATTAGTGGACTATTGGTTTGTGACAATTCCACTACCACCCAGACACCAGCTCAAATGGGAATTACGTGGTCACAAGGTGGAGGAAAGAGGGATGTACCATGCCTAAACAAAGAACCCCAGACAACCCAAAATATTAACCAAAAAGGACAAACGACACCTGAGAGGGTCCGGTCACAGAAATCCCTTATCTACTGAGAATATGCAAGCAAGTAGAAACCAAGTTAGTGTCAGCATTGTCCGACAGGGACTGGCTGCTATTGGATACACCAGTGATGCAGCTGTACATAAGGCATCCATGAGAAAGCCATCACAGTTCTTGTCAGATGTCAAAATACCTTTGGTAGGATAGAATATACAGCCAGCTTTATTTTGGTCAGATTGATGGCCTTCCACCACATTTCCTGTATGATCATGAAAATACCCCCATTGTACAAGCCACGACTGTCCTGCACAGAGCACTGTGCCAAGTCCCACTGGAAACCTTTATTATGTATTACAATACCAACTCTGACCCAGGCCTTAGTGCCCCATATCAGTGCCCAATTTCACTTATGGTCTTATGTCTGAATGGACATGAACATCTGCAGCTATGTTCTAAAATTTAATGGAAATCATCCATAGAAAGGAAGATTATAGCAGCAAAAGGGAATCAAGTCCACATTAGTGCTCATGATTTCGGAATGAGATATTGAATAAGGATATCTATGAATCGGGTTTAGTTGTCCGTATACATAAGGTCTAGTGAACTGAGATTGTTACCTGGCAGTGGAGAGTGGTCCTTCAGACTTCGCATCTGGACTATAAATGGATGTATGTCGTACTTGTGTCCATTGTTGTATAGCTGGGCTAGGACCACAGCATGTGTGCTGGTTTTTCCTACTGTTCAGATCAAAAATGCAGAAATTACCATCTGGGCATGTGTGGAACATTTTATATTACAGACATCAAGAACTGGAGTGCAAAAAAAAGAAATGACTTACACCCTCCTGGCCACCACTTTGTTGCTGGTATCTGTGGAGTATCTATTATAAATTCCTGGATGATAGGATCAAAGGTGGCTGTGGTCCCTAAACCCCGCAGATATGTTCCTGCAGATACAGAGCATAACAAAAATGCATCTAATTTGCCCTAAGCAGCTTTGTGGTTTACAAAAACACTTCTATTACTATTGACAAATTGTTGGCTTTTCTCTATTTTTTTGGCATTACTTGGATTAATAAGATAAGGGTATAAAGTTCGGCCTTTCAAGAGCCTGATTATTAGGGAACCTACATCTGGGACTCAGTGACATGGCTGAGACTAGACCCCTCAGCCTATGGGGCGCACAAGCCTTCCTCACTACACTGACACTTCCTGACCTGCAACTTCTACACACCACTGTATATGGACAACGCAGTCTTAGGCTAACTTCATAATGGAGAGAATCCCGCTCCTATATCACGCTCGCCATCCATATGATTTTCCAGAGGATGTGAGGTGTTTGCATGTCAAAACAGCCTCGCATCACTATGGGGGTGAAGGGCACTCCCCCCCCCCCCCCCCCCCCCCGCCCCGCGGCTGTTTGCAGAGTTTCTCCAATTGTTTTCAATGGGAAACCTTGCATTGCAAATGGTGCGATGCTGCCGCTGGTCCCATTGAAAATAATGGGCGGTGCGATGCAAGAGCACGCACAAGATAGTACATGTCGCAATTTGTTTCCAGCATCACATAACAATGCAATGTGGGGGAAAAAAATCACTCATGGGTATGATGGCATTAAAAAAAAGCGGTTCACATTTGTGTGAGATTTAAGCGTCTATCAACGCACAAATCTTGCACAATTTTCTTGCCCGTGTGAAGCCAGCCTAAGTAGGGTTGGCACCCAGCTAGTACACGACTGGTCTAGCCACTAAATATATCTGAAGGTCGGTGCTGGTAATAATTTTTTTCCAGCAATGATAGTTGCCTTTAAATAATGATTAGGTTGCTATGGCCAAGTGTCCTCCACTGCCACGCCTGCAATATGGGAGATGTCTGTGGCTGGTGCCTCATTATGGGGCCATCATCAGTTTTCACACAATTCAAGAGGCTTTGGATTCTTAGAGCATAGTGCTATAATATAAGAATGGTAACAGCCAGCTGTGAGTTTATTCATTGGCTACTGTTGTTGGGTTAAAAAAACGTGGCAACCAGAGGCGTAACTTGAATCTTCTGGGCCCCAATGCAAAATCTGTAACAGGGCCCCCAACTATAATGCTTTATTCATAGTACTGGGCTCCCTATGTGGAGAAGAGAGGCCTTATGGGCCCCTTAAGGCTCCTGGGCCCGGGTGCAACCGCATCCCCTATAGTTACGCCCCTGGTGACAACCACAAGTCTAAGGGTACTTTTAGATGGGACAACTGCTGGGAGCTTAAGCGCCTGACAGTTGTCAGTATGACTATCGCTTTTGTGCATTCACACTGGAGTGATAGTCGTTCAATGAATGGAGGTTGAGCGCACCATAGATTTCTTACCTCCATTCACTGTGATCAGGCAGTCACTCAAAGATGAACGACTGCCTGTTTACAAGTGAGAACTTGCTCACTGTCTATATAAGAGGGATCTTCTGATCCACTGGGCATGAACCTTGTGTAAAAAAAAGTTCAAACAAATGTGTTGTGGAAAGGTTTGCAGTTTTTCAATGCAAAGTGTGAAAAATGCAGCAAGTTTGAACATAATCAAGGGGAAAATTCCCATGAAGAAGTTGCCAAAATTTTATACTAGAATCAGAAGGTCAGACATGGTAGATACTTTCTGTCTTCTGCATCTGATATGAAACTCAAAATCTTCACATCTCGCCTTGCTTGACCCAACAATCTGTAGACCCAGCAAGGTCACTTCATTGCTGGCAGTGGGCCAAACTCCACTGACTGTAGCCTACGAAGCTCGGTACTTGATTAGATTGGAGTACTCTCTGCTTAATAATTACAATGGAAATCTACATATTCCCTTTTAATTACTGCATCAGCCATCCCTTTAACATCATATATACATAGATATGGATAAATAACCTGGAAATATATTTAACCTCCCGTCCATTTTCATCCCATCCCATTTCCTCGATTTTCCTCCGCATGTGTAAAGTGTTCCTGACGGCTCCTTCATAACTCTCCAAGAGGGTCTTGAAGTACATGTATTCTGGGCGAAGACGGGGTCCTTGATAACGAGGCTCACTGAGGAAATTAGAGCAGGTAGGTACATCTGTTATCATTTATATAATGTGCAAACAGGGGAGAACAAATACAAGAAACAAACATACAAAAAACACTGTTACATGAAGTAAGCGATCGATGGAAACAGTTGGGGTAAGGGTCCCACTCCAACGAGCTTACATACTACAGATAATGGGGTGATACAGAAGGTGAAGGGCTCGGTATGGTGAGGTGGAGAGTGAGGGATGCTATACACATAGATGATGGTCAAACTTAAGCCGTGTGGTGGTTGAATCGGTATTACTGCAGGGATTGCAGTCAATAGGACACGAAGCATGTTATTAGGTGGAGTAAAGAAGGGTTTCATTTAGGGAATGTGGTATGCCTACCTGAAGAGGTGCGTTTTTAGAGCACGCCAGAAGTTTTATGTGTCAGGAATTCCCCGGATAGTTTGGGGCAGAGCGTTCCAGAGGACTGGTGCTGCTTTGAAGAAGTCCTGGAGGTGGGAATGAGAGGTTCGAATTAAAGGGGCACTTAATCTGATTTCATTAGTGGAGCAGAGGACGCAGGCTGGGTGGTGGATTGAGATGAGGGGAGCAATAAAGGGCGGCGCGGTGCTATGTAGAGTTTTCTGGATGAAGGTAGTGAGTTTGAATTGTATTCTGTATTTGATGGGTAGCCAGTGCAGTGACTGGCACAGGGCAGAGGCGTCCAAGAAGCGGCTGTAAAGGAAGATGAGCCTTGCTGCCACACTCAGGATGGATTGGAGTGGGGAGAGTCAGGTGCAGGGGAGGCCGATAAGCAACGAGTTGCAATAATGAAGCCAGGAATGGATGAGGGCAACAGTGAGCATTTTTAAAGTGTCCATGATGAGACAGGAGTGGATTCTTGTGATGTTCTTGAGGTGCAGGTGATACGTTCGGGTGGGAGATTAGATATACGGGGTAAAGGAGAGATCAGAGTCGAAAATGACCCAGAGACAGCAGGCGTGCTGGGAGTTGTGGTTGTGCCACACACTGACATGGAGATGCCAGGATGAGGTTGGTTAGCAGAGAGCAGAAACACCAGTAGGTTAGTTTTTTGTTTTTTTTTTAAACATTAGGTTTTTTTAAATTGAGGATATAATAGACATACATAACATTTCCGCATATGTAGTACAGATCATACACAACAAATTTTGTTTAACAATGTTCTAATGGGTACAGTTATCTTATTAATATATTCCCCCTTTTTTTTCGGTATAGCATTTAACAAACAAATCGGTATATTTATCTTTGTCAAAATAGTAATGATAGAAAGAGGCAATCTCATTGACTTGTCAGCGGTTCAGACAGATTTCAAACAGTAACCAACTCAACCAGTAAAGAAAAAAAAAGAAAAAAAATACAAAAATACAAATTTGGCATCACATATTTTTCTCATGTCAAGACTTTAAGAATTTTCTCCAGACATCCCAAGACTCCCCATATTTTTTCAATGTATTATCTCTGAACGCTAGCCATTTTTCAAATACACACTGCTCTGCCATACGGTCCTTGAACTCTCCAAATGTTGGGACGATGGGCCCTCTCCAGTATTTAGCAATAATTGTCTTTGCTGTCATTAGAGCATGTCCTATCAGGTATCTGCAATTTGGTGGATAGCTATCTAATTCCACCAACAGCATAATTATTTTTGCTTCTCTCCTAATTCGGATCCGTAGCATGTCATCTAACAAATTTAGGATATTCATCCAATATTCTTTTAGTTTCGGACATGTCCAAAATATGTGTGAGAGAGAGCCCCTCTGACCACAATTTCTCCAAAACAAAGCATCTCCATTTTTAAATCTGCTAGCTAACAGTGTTGGGGTAAAGTACCATCTCATGTTTATTTTCATTTGCACTTCTAGAATACCCAAACCTTTAGTAGATCTTCCTGCTAACCTCCAAGACTTTTGCCATGCCTCGATAGGAAAGACAATCCCTAGTTCTTTTTCCCAACTTATCGTATGTTTTTTTTTTTGTCAGTTTGTTGTTTCCCGTCAAGGTATCATAGAAAAATCTAGTTTCTGACTTCCCTGAAATGGGTGCAGTAGGTTAGTTTTTGAGATGTTCAGTTTTAAAATAGAGAGGACATAGTGTTAGAGACAGTAGACAGACAGTGTTGGCATTTTGAAGGAATGTTGCTGTGATGTCACGGGAGGAGGTGTATAACTGAGCGCTGGGCGACCCCAACAGCAAGGGGAAGTGGAGGGGAGGTGGAGCCAGCAAAGCAGACACTGAAGGAGTGGTCAGAGAGGTGGGAGGAGAACCAAGAGAGAGCAGTGTCCTTTAGGCCGATGGAGCAAAGCATATTGAGGAGGAGTTTTTAATCAACAGTTTCAAATGCTGTGGAGAGATTGAGGAGGATCAGTAGGAAGTAGTCACTCCTCGTTTGGCCATCAGGAGGTTGTTTGACACTTTAGTCAGGACGGTTTCAGTCAAGCATCAAGGGCAGAAGCTGGACTGTAAGGGGTCAAGAAGAGTGTTCTGATAAAAAGCTTATAAGGTGAGAGTAAACCAGGCAGTCTAATACCGTGTTTCCCCAAAAATAAGACACTGTCTTATATTAATTTTTGCCCCAAAAGAGGCACAGTGTCTTATTTTCGTGGGTCCCGGTCCCTCCCGCTGGGCTGCGGTGTTTCGTTAGGCACGGGAGTTAAGATGCATATAGAGGCTTGATAAAAGCTCCTGATTGGGGCTGAAACGTTTTTTGTAATCCTAACACGCATATCCCCACACTAATGACAATTTCATTTTTTTTAAACTTAAGGACAATTTTTGATTTTAATCTCGATTTTCATTTTTTTGCAAAAACAAACTAAGGGAATGCCAAGACACATTTTTTACATAAAGGAATTGCATGATTATCAGAACTGTCCTTAGCTGTCACCCTCAATTATAAGCTTGAATTAACATGGCTGTTTGCGGTCCATGTGTAGAATCAGTTGTTTTAAGAGCCTCATTGCCTATTATGGGACTGTGTAGACGGACAGCATATGGCTTGCAAATGTCCGAATGGGTCCTACAGCTACACTGAAAGGTCTTGTAGCGCTACTGAGTGATTTGTAGGTATTGAATGACAGCTGCAGCCCACATGATTGCATACAACTCAGGCCAGCTTCACACAGGTGATAGGCTATTTTGCGTTGCGAGAGTGAGTGAAAACGCATGAAAATGAAACCAATGATTTCCAATGGTTTTACTCTCATTTGTGATGCTTTCACTGCACACTCACAGCGCTAAGAAAAAGCAGCATTATCGCCCGTTGTTTTTAGTGGGGCTGGCGGGGATGAAGGTATCCTCTGCCATAGCTGTGATAGAGGTCCGCGATGCTATCCATTGCTTTCAATGGGGCTAGCGCTGCTGCAGCCCCATTGAAAGCAATGGGTTGCAGCCAAGCACCGCAGCAATGATTTTCAGGGCAGGGCTTGAAATATAAGCCCTTTCCTGAAAATCCTCTCCAGGTGTAAAAAAAAAGTTTAAAAAAATTTAACTTGTCTAGAAGAGCCGTCCGTCTGTCTTCTGGAGGCCAGGGATTGAAAAATCCCCACCTCCAGAAAGCGCTGCCCCGATTGACTGAGCACCATAACCAATCAGGGGCAGCACCCAGCCATCATTGATTGACAGGTGAGCGCTGCCTGTGATTGGCTGAGCGCTGTGGGAATCCACAGAAAATGGAGCATGCTGCGATTTTTTTCGAGCTCATGCAATCCGCAAATCGGAAAAATGACATTTTCAGGTATTCAATTACCTGCGGATGCCTAATGATTGTCTATGGGCTGACTGAACTGTGGATCGTAAGGGAACTTAATAATCAGCATCTTTTATAAATTTTTCTAATAAGCTGCAATACATCAGTATAGTAGTGTATTAGAAAGCTACTGTGTTTTCCTGAAAAAAAAGACACCGTCTTATATTATTTTTGCCCCAAAAGAGGCACAGTGTCTTAATTTTGGGGGAAGGCTTATAATACTCACCTAGTAGACAGCATTTGGGTCCCTCGCGCTGAACTGTAGCAGGCCTCTGTGTACTCCTGAACGCCGACAGAACATTCTCTTCCTGGTGGCGGGGCATGAATACCCCGCCTCCAACAAACCATTGCTCTGATTGGTTCATCGAACGCCGCGTCAGCCAGTCAGAGCCAGCACTCGATTAACCATTCAATGACATAATTGAATGGCTGTGATTGGTTAATTGAGTGCTGCTTCTGATTGGCTGACATGGTGCTCGATCAACCAATCAGAGCAATCGTTTGCTGAAGGCGGGGTACTCAAGCACCGTTACCAGAAAGTGAATGCTCTGTCGGCGTTCAGGAGTACACAGAAGCCTGCAGCAGCACCACGGCCCAGTGCAAGGGACCAATACACAGTTTTTTTCATGTAGTTTAGCTACAGCTTATTTTGGGGGGGGGGTCTTATATTTTTTTATTATCGGAGAAACACAGTATAAAGCTCAGCCAAGAGACTGAACTTCATAGGCCACCTGGCAGCTGGCAGACCCAGAGGCTGTATTCACCAACCCATCAGGACCTCACGTTCACATCACAAGGGTCCGATAAGTGTCAGAGGGAGCCCCCTCCCTCTGTCAGACGTTTAGATGCCGCAATCACACTGACCATGACCCTGCAAAGGGGTTAAGCACTGGAAATCGGAGGTTTCTTCGGTACCTGGTGTTACAATAAGTACCAGGCTGTTATCCGAGCATACAATCCCCCTGGCACAAGAGCCCAGCACCAAGCTTCTGATACAGCTGCCGGTGAGTGGTAAGGACAGGGAGGCAAATTCAGGATGACACCGAGCCCACAGTCCAAGTTATCTGTGCAGCACCGCTCCTAGAAAAATACTCCTTAGAAAGGCACAAACTCTCTAACGGTCACTCACTCACTCCTGAAGACTTTAACTCTGCATGGCGGACTCCAACATTTCAGTCATTCAGTGGAACTCCTGGGGATATTGGTCCCAGGGAAAAGGCCAAATCTCAGCCTTTTCCATCTTCACCACATGCAGGTTGAAAGTATCTGCATGCAGCCAGTCTTCCCTCTCTTGCAGACCAGAACTCCAACAACCACCAAAGAACTCCACAAAACAACTCAGAACTCTCTCCAGACTCAGAACTTCATTCCTTCTCCCTCAATCATACACCTTGAAAACACATTTATGGGACAAGGTCATATAACAAACAAAAGATACATTTCCAGACATAGCCCAGACAGTAAGCCATTCAGTGCTGCAGCTATGCAATATACTCCGGTATTATTGTATCTTGTAACCACCAGGAAGTGGGGGTGGAGACAAGATTGTGGCTGCTTGACAGGCCAGTGACACCCCCTTGTAGTGATTGGCTGCACGGCATGCTCCCCTCCCTGAGCCTCACAGGTCCTGGCACTGAGGTCTCCTGCAGTAATTGCTCCTATGGGCGGCCAGCACTGCTGTCTGTGGCCGCCCATCTCCGCTTACCATGTTCCCTTTACGGCCCCACTGTGAGTGTTCCCGGGGCCTGTACAGTGCCACCTGCAGTCCCCTTTACCGGCCCTCGTGCCCCGTTGTTAGTCGATCGGCAGCTGATGCTGTTGGGGAGAAACTTGTGCCCCACTGTCTGCCGTTAGGCTCCTCATGCTGTGCGGGAGAAGGCAGCCGACAGACGCGTTGCTCTGCTGATGGGAGCGCTGCAGGGCCACCTGATGCAGTGGGGAAAGAAGGCAGCGGACAGACCAGCCGGTACATCTCAGCGCCACTGGGCCACCTGATGCAGTGGGGGGGAGGAGGTGGGGAAGGCTGCAGACAGAACCAACAGTCGATGTGAGGGCTGATGAGCGCCGGTGGGGCGGCTCATGCTGTGCTGCAGAAGAGACTGAAGCACCGCTGGGGCAAACCGCAGGACGCTCGGTGAGTCACCGGGGCTATTGCAGACGGGGACGCAGCTCACAGCCGCCATAGCGGGTACAAATCAATAGACGCACACTGCACTGACGGAGGCCAGGAACAGCTGCAGCCTCTTAAATGCTTTTTGCCTCCGTGGAGGGTTAGGGGTTAGTTTTCCTATTAGGCTTACATTTATAGCTGTAAAGGCTTTCCTCTCTCTTCCACCTCTCTACCCGTCAATACTCACTCTCAAAGGCAGCACTCAGCGCTGCATGGCGATCTCCTCTCATCCGCTCATTCTGTAGAACTTCTAGGGGTAGTAGTCCCAAGGTAACTTTTAGGCCATCGCTCAGCCTCCTCCATTATAACACACGCAGACCATTCAGTGTCTGTGGGGGTCCAAATAACTCTGGCTCCTGCCAACTTCTCTTGCAAACTCCAACACTGACTTTCCTAAACTCACTCTTTGCAGACTGACTTGCACATAATCTTTGCAAACACCTATATGAAGCATGGTCACATGACTTTCAAACTCACATCATAAAATGATACATTTACAGCAGACAGAGACAGCTCATTTGCAGACATTAACCCTTTCATTCCTGCAAACTCTAATACAGATTCTGCTGATTTATTCCCCAATCCAAGACAATGTACAAGACAATACAGACAACATATAGCAGACATTTTGAAGGGGCCCTATTAGTTCTGGGCCACTACACAATCAGATCTCACAACTTATATCCCTAGCACTAGATACAAAATCAGAACTTTGGTCATCACAGCCTGCATCGGCACTTCTCTTTATTTAAGCCCTTTCGATACATGAAGTCTGTTATAGAATTCTATATCATTCCAAATACCTGTGACAGCTGTAAAATGTTTTTTGTCATTTTGCTCATATTAATAGCTTAGTTAATAATAGCTTAGTTAAGAGGGTTGTCCCGCGCCGAAACAGGTTTTTTTTTTTGTTTTTCAACCCCCCCCCCGTTCGGCGCGAGACAACCCCGATGCAGGGGTTAAAAAAGAACACCGGAGAGCGCTTACCTGAATCCCCGCGCTCCGGTGACTTCTTACTTACCTGATGAAGATGGCCGCGGGGATCTTCTTCCTCGGTGGACCGCAGGGCTTCTGTGCGGTCCATTGCCGATTCCAGCCTCCTGATTGGCTGGAATCGGCACGTGATGGGGCGGAGCTACACGGAGCCGCATTGAGAAAAGCAGAAGACCCGGACTGCGCAAGCGCGTCTAATTTGACCATTAGACGGCGAAAATTAGACGGCAACCATGGAGACGAGGACGCTAGCAACGGAGCAGGTAAGTGAAAAACTTTTTATAACTTCTGTATGGCTCATAATTAATGCACAATGTACATTACAAAGTGCATTAATATGGCCATACAGAAGTGTATAGACCCACTTGCCGCCGCGGGACAACCCCTTTAAGCACAAATCATATACAACGGAGGAGCGGCAGAGTCATTGGTCACAGTTTGATGTCAGTAAATGGTATTTAGGGACCAGACCCCCTGAAGAAATGCAAACCCCAGAACAGACCCCTCTATGACTTCACAGCCCAGATTCTTTCGGTAATGGCGGCGTCACACGAAAGTTTGTGCTGTGTATTTGTGCATCAACGAGGTTTGAGGAGAATCATAATCGGCGTGTTGCTTGTGCTTCTGCACATATAACTGTAATTTTTACACACAAGGCCAATTCACACACGAGTGAATTTAATGGCTATTTAAGCCTAATAAGGTCCAGCTGTCTTTTTTCCTGTGTTTTGCTCAGTGTCACACCCTTCCCTTAGACCATAGACTGCCATAGACATCTGTAGCACTTTTGCTGAGCAAAATGCAGGAAAATAGAGGACCTATTTTCGTGCATGTGTGCTTAAGAGTCCAGGCCCCGAGGCAGTAAAGCAGCCCCAAACCATGATGCCCTCTGCACCATGTGTCCCAGCTGGGATGAGGTTTATTTTTCCTCCAGACATAGCATTGTGTATTTTTGCTACAAAGTTCCAGTTTTGTCTTCTCTTTTCATAGAACATTTTCCCAGACCCATTGTGGAGCATCCAGGTGTCTCGGGAAAACTAGATGGGTCACAATGTTTTTTTGGATAACAGCGGCTTCCCTCATGGTGTCCCTCCATGAATACAAATTGTGTTCACTTGGTTTTCTTTTAGTGGACACATGGACAGAGTTTATTTAGCATTTTCTAGAATCTTCTGTAGGCCTTTTGCTGTTCCTTTTGGCTTCGTTGTCACCACTTTTAGGATTACCCATTGTGCTTTTGGAGAGATCTTAACAGGACACCCACCCCTAACATGTTCACACCGCAGATTATAGTTATATCTACAACTCCTTCTACATAGGATGTTAGGCTGAATGAAGGCAATGTCCATCTAGTTCGGCCTGTTTCAACCCATAGTTGATCCAGACAAAGGCAAAAACCCCAAAAGGCAGAAGCCAATTAGCCCATTTGGGGGAAAATTCCTTCCCGACTCCGTAATGGCAGTCAGAATAATCCATGGATCAACCTTTAATAGTTCTCACCTAAATATAAGACCCGGAACTACAAACCCGCTGGTCATCTAATGTCTATATCCTGTAATATCCTTCCGCTCGAGAAAGACGTCTAGTCCCCTCTTAAACTCCTCAATGGATTTTGCCATCACAATGTCCTCAGGCAGAGAGTTCTACAGTCTCACTGCTCTTACAGTAAAGAGCCCCCTTCTGTGTTGTTGATGAAACCTGCTTTCCTCTAGACGTAGAGGATGCCTTCTTGTTACCGACGCAGTCCTTTGTATAAACAGCTCATGGGAGAGATCCTTGTATTGTCCCCTAATATATTTATACATAGTTATTTCATCGCCCCTTAGCCGTTTTTTTTCCAGGGTGAAAAGTCCTAATTTTGATTAGATTGAAAAGTCTCTCTGGGTATTCCGGTCCTCTAATTCCATTTATTATTTTTTGCCCTTTTTTGAAGCCCCTCAAGCACTGCAACATTTTTTCTGAGCAGCGGTGTACAGAACTGTACACAGTACTCCATGTGTGGCCTGACAAGTGCCTTATATAGTGGGAGAATAGTGTTCTCGTCCTTCACCCCTACACCTCTTTTAATGCACCCCAAGACTCTATTAGCTTTTGCAGCAGCTGACTGGCATTGGTTGCTCCAGTTATATCTACAATCCACTAGTACCCCCAGGCCTTTTTCCATATCACTTTTCCCTAGCAGTACCCTATTTAGTGTATATTGGTGACATCCGTGTCTCCTGCCCATGTGCATAACCTTACATTTATCCACATTGAACTTCATTTGCCATTTTTCTGCCCAAGCTCCCAGCTCATCTAGTTCCTTTTGTAGCCGCACATTGTCTTCCGTTATATTAATTGTCTTATATAATTTTGTATCATTTGCAAATATTGATATTTTACTGTGCAGTCCCTCTATCAGATCGTTGATAAATATATTGAACAGAATGGGGCCTAGTACTGAGCCCTGTGACACCCCACTAGTGACGGTGGCCCAATCAGAGTATTAACCATTTATTACCACCCTTTGCTTTCTATCTCTTGAACAGTTCCTTATCCAGATATACATGTTTTCGCCCAGTCCGAGCTGTCTCATTTTATATATCAGCCTAATATGCGGCACGGTGTCAAATGCTTTAGAGAAATCCAGATATACGAGATCAATAGAGTCTCCCAGGTCAAGCTTAGAACTTACTTCATTGTAGAAGCAGATCGGATTAGTCTGACATGATGGACCCCCTAATGAACCCATGCAGGTTAGAAGTTATTCCGTTGTTCTCCTTGAGGTATTCTAGGATGGAGTCTCTCAGAAACCCCTTAAATATTTTTCCAGTTATTGAAGTGAGACTTACCGGCCTGTAGTTACCAGGCTCTCTTTTGGACCCCTTTTTGTAAATTGGAACCACGGTCTTGATAGTGTCTATAAATATAAGAAATAGTGGTCTAGCTATCACATCACTTACTTCCCTTAGAACCCTTGGGTGTATTCCATCTGGACCCGGCGATTTATCGATTTTAATCCTCTGTAACCTGCTCTGCACTTCCTCCTGTGTTAGCTATGCAATATGTAGCGGTGGGTTCATTTTATTCCCCTGCATCTCATGTGACATTTCCTTTTCATTCGTGAATACACTTGAAAAGAAACCATTTAATAGGTTTGCCTTCCCCCCTTCATCTTCTATGATTTTTCCTGCATTATTTGTTAAAGGCCAGTGCTCTCAGTGCAAATCCCTTTGCTGTTAATATAGTTTAAGAACAGTTTAGGGTTTTGCTCTCTTTGGCGATCAATCTTTCTGCCTCCTCCTTAGCAATTTTAATCCTTTCTTTACATATTTGTTTTTTTCCCCTGTATGATTGCAGCGCTTCTTTGCTGCCTTCTTGGTTTATTAATTTAAACGTTTTATTTAGAGATGAGCGAGCACCAAAATGCTCGGGTGCTCGTTACTCGGGACAAAAAGTTTGCGATGCTCGAGGGTTCGCTTTGAGTAACGAACCCCAATGAAGTCAATGGGCGACCCGAGCATTTTTGTATTTCGCCGATGCTTGCTAAGGTTTCCATTTGTGAAAATCTGGGCAATTCACGAAAGTGATGGGAACGACACAGCAACGGATAGGGCAGGCGAGGGGCTATATGTTGGGCTGCATCTCAGGTTCCCAGGTCCCACTATTAAGCCACAATAGCGGCAAGAGTGGGCCCCCCCTCCCAACAATTTTTAATTCTGAAAAGCCCTCATTAGCAAGGCATACCTTAGCTAAGCACCACACTACCTCCAACAAAGCACAATCACTGCCTGCATGACACTCCGCTGCCACTTCTCCTGGGTCACATGCTGCCCACCCCCTCGCACGACCCAGTGTCCACTGCGCACACCAAAGTGTCCCTGCGCAGCCTTCAGCTGCCCTCATGTCTATTTATAAGTGCGTCTGCCATGAGGAGCAACCGCAGGCACACACTGCAGAGGATTGGCACGGCTAGGCAGCAACCCTCTATAAAAGGGGCGGGGCGATAGCCCACAATGCTGTACAGAAGCAATGAGAAATATAATCCTGTGCCACCGCCATCAGGAGCTGCACACGTGGGCATAGCAATGGGGAACCTATGTGCCACACACTATTCATTCTGTCAAGGTGTCTGCATGCCCCAGTCAGACCGCGGTTTTTTATAAATAGTCACAGGCAGGTACAACTCCGCAATGGAAATTCCGTGTGCACCCACAGCTTGGGTGGCTCCCTGGAACCCACCGGCTGTACATAAATGTATCCCATTGCAGTGCCCTGGACAGCAGAGCTAACGTCAGATTAAATGCAGGTGGGCTTCGGCCCACACTGCATGCCCCAGTCAGACTGGGGTTCTTTAGAAGTAGACACATGTAGTTACAATTCCGTGTGGACCGACAGCATGGGTGGGTCCCAGGAAGCCACCGGCGGTACATAAATATATCCCATTGCAGTGCCCTGGACAGCAAAGCTAACGTCAGGTTTAATGCAGGTGGGCTTCGGCCCACACTGCATGCCCCAGTCAGACTGGGGTTCCTTAGAAGTGGACACATGCTGTTACAACTCCGTGTGGACCGACAGCATGGGTGGCTCCCTGGAACCCACCGGCTGTACATAAATGTATCCCATTGCAGTGCCCTGGACAGCAGAGCTAACGTCAGATTAAATGCAGGTGGGCTTCGGCCCACACTACATGCCCCAGTCAGACTGGGGTTCTTTAGAAGTGGACACATGCAGTTACAATTCCGTGTGGACCGACAGCATGGGTGGGTCCCAGGAAGCCACCGGCGGTACATAAATATATCCCATTGCAGTGCCCTGGACAGCAAAGCTAACGTCAGGTTTAATGCAGGTGGGCTTCGGCCCACACTGCATGCCCCAGTCAGACTGGGGTTTTTTAGAAGTGGACACATGCAGTTACAACTCCGTGTGGACTGACAGCATGGGTGGCTCCCTGGAACCCACCGGCTGTACATAAATATATCCCATTGCAGTGCCCAGCACAGCAAAGCTAACGTCAGGTTTAATGCAGGTGAGGTTTCAGGAGGAGGAGCAGGAGGAGGAGGATGAATATAATACACAGATTGATGAAGCTAAAAGGTCCCCGTTTTTGATGGGGATAGAGAACGATGCTTCCATCCGCGGGTGCAGCCTATGTATTGTTTAGGTATCGCTGCTGTCCGCTGGTGGAGAAGAGAAGTCTGGGAAAATCCAGGCTTTGTTCATCTTTATGAGTGTAAGCCTGTCGGCACTGTCGGTTGACAGGCGGGTACGCTTATCCGTGATGATTCCCCAGCCGCACTAAACACCCTCTCTGACAAGACGCTAGCCGCAGGACAAGCAAGCACCTCCAGGGCATACAGCGCGAGTTCAGGCCACGTGTCCAGCTTCGACACCCAGTAGTTGTAGGGGGCAGAGGCGTCACGGAGGACGGTCGTGCGATCGGCTACGTACTCCCTCACCATCCTTTTACAGTGCTCCCACCGACTCAGCCTTGACTGGGGAGCGGTGACACAGTCTTGCTGGGGAGCCAGAAAGCTGGCAAAGGCCTTGGAGAGTGTTCCCCTGCCTGTGCTGTACATGCTGCCTGATCTCTGCGCCTCCCCTGCTACCTGGCCCTCGAAACTGCGCCTTCTGCCTCTAGCGCTGTCGGATGGGAATGTTACCATCAGTTTGTCCGCCAGGGTCCTGTGGTATAGCATCACTCTCGAACCCCTTTCCTCTTAGGGTACGAGAGTGGAAAGGTTCTCCTTATACCGTGGGTCGAGCAGTGTGTACACCCAGTAATCTGTAGTGGCCAGAATGCGTGTAACGCGAGGGTCACGAGAAAGGCATCCTAACATGAAGTCAGCCATGTGTGCCAGGGTACCTGTATGCAACACATGGCTGTCCTCACTAGGAAGATCACTTTCAGGATCCTCCTCCTCCTCCTCCTCAGGCCATACACGCTGAAAGGATGACAGGAAAGCAGCATGGGTACCCTCAGCAGTGGGCCAAGCTGTCTCTTCCCCCTCCTCATGCTCCTCCCCTTCCTCCTCCTCAACGCGCTGAGATATAGACATGAGGGTGCTCTGACTATCCAGCGACATACTGTCTTCACCCGTCTCCATTTCCGAGCGCAAAGCATCTGCCTTTATGCTTTGCAGGGAACTTCTCAAGAGGCATAGCAGAGGAATGGTGACGCTAATGATTGCAGCATCCCCGCTCACCATCTGGGTAGACTCCTCAAAGTTTCCAAGGACCTGGCAGATGTCTGCCAACCAGGCCCACTCTTCTGTAAAGAATAGAGGAGGCTGACTCCCACTACGCCGCCCATGTTGGAGTTGGTATTCCACTATAGCTGTACGCTGCTCATAGAGTCTGGCCAACATGTGGAGTGTAGAGTTCCACCGTGTGGGCACGTCGCACAGTAGTCGGTGCACTGGCAGATTAAACCGATGTTGCTGGGTCCGCAGGTTGGCAGCGTCCGTCTTGGACTTGCGGAAATGTGCGCTGACCCGGCGCAGCTTTCCGAGCAGGTCTGACAAGTGTGGGTAGCTTTTCAGAAAGCGCTGAACCACCAAATTAAAGACATGGGCCAGGCATGGCACGTGCGTGAGGTTGCCGAGCTGCAGAGCCGCCACCAGGTTACGGCCGTTGTGACACACGACCATGCCCGGTTGGAGGCTCAGCGGCAAAAGCCAGCGGTCCGTCTGCTCTGTCAGACCCTGCAGCAGTTCGTGGGCCATGTGCCTCTTATCTCCTAAGCTGAGTAGTTTCAGCACGGCCTGCTGACGCTTGCCCACCGCTGTGCTGCCACGCCGCTCGACACCTACTGCTGGCGACGTGTTGCTGCTGACACATCTTGATTGCGAGACAGAGGTTGCGTTGGAGGAGGAGGAGGGTGGTTTAGTGGAGGAAGCATACAACGCCGCAGATACCAGCACCGAGCTGGGGCCCGCAATTCTGGGGGTGGGTAGGACGTGAGCGGTCCCAGGCTCAGACTCGGTCCCAGCCTCCACTAAATTCACCCAATGTGCCGTCAGGGAGATATAGTGGCCCTGCCCGCCTGTGCTTGTCCACGTGTCCGTTGTTAAGTGGACCTTGGCAGTAACCGCGTTGGTGAGGGCGCGTACAATGTTGCGGGAGACGTGGTTGTGCAGGGCTGGTACGGCGACTGGGAACCGAGTAGCGCGAGGCCGCCGCCATCATGCTTTTGAAAGCCTCCGTTTCCACAAGCCTATACGGCAGCATCTCCAGGCTGATCAATTTGGCTATGTACACGTTTAACGCTTGAGCGTGCGGGTGCGCGGCAGCGTGCTTGCGCTCAAACAGTTGTTTGACCGCTAAGAGACATTGCTGGATGGGGCCGAGGACAGCGAAGGAGAGGGTGTGGGTGCAGGCCAGGAGACGGTAGTGCCTGTGTCCTGAGAGGGGGCTTGGATCTCAGTGGCAGGTTGGGGCACAGGGGGAGAGGCAGTGGTGCAAACTGGAGGTGGTGAACGGCCTTCGTCCCACCTTGTGGGGTGCTTGGCCATCATATGCCTGTGCATGCTGGTGGTGGTGAGGCTGGTGGGGCTGGCTCCCCGACTGATCTTGGCGAGACAAAGGTTGCACACCACTGTTCGTCGGTCGTCTGCACTCTCAGTGAAAAACTGCCAGACCTTTGAGCACCTCGGCCTCTGCAGGGTGGCATGGCGCGAGGGGGCGCTTTGGGAAACAGTTGGGGGATTATTCGGTCTGGCCCTGCCTCTACCCCTGGCCACCGCACTGCCTCTTCCAACCTGCCCTGCTGCTGCACTTGCCTCCCCCTCTGAAGACCTGTCCTCAGTAGGCTTAGCAAACCAGGTGGGGTCAGTCACCTCATCGTCCTGCTGCTCTTCCTCCGAATCCTCTGTGCGCTCCTCCCTCGGACTTACTCCAATTACTACTACCTGAGTGATAGACAACTGTGTCTCATCGCCATCATCCTCCTCACCCACTGAAAGCTCTTGAGACAGTTGCCGGAAGTCCCCAGCCTCATTCCCCGGACCCCGGGAACTTTCCAAAGGTTGGGCATCAGTCACGACAAACTCCTCCGGTGGGAGAGGAACCATTGCTGCCCATTCTGGGCAGGGGCCCCGAGAACAGTTCCTGAGAGTCTGCCTGCTCCTCAGAATGTGTCATTGTAATGGAGTGAGGAGGCTGGGAGGAAGGAGGAGCAGCAGCCAGAGAATTCAGAGTTGCAGCAGTGGAGGGCGTAGAACTCTGGGTGGTCGATAGATTGCTGGATGCACTTTCTGCCATCCATGACAGGACCTGCTCACACTGCTCATTTGCTAATAAAGGTCTACCGCGTGGACCCATTAATTGTGAGATTAATCGCCAGAAACGTGCCTCTCTCGTAATCCCGCAGCAGTCGGCTGCGAAACACCTGGATCAGGAGCTCGGCCTGTGCCCACACCCTGACTTGGGCCTCCGCGTCCTCGCCCGCATCCACATCCTCTAGGCCTACCCCTACCCCTCAGCATGGTGTATTACGAGTAGAGCAGAAACAGAACGCTGTAATAAAATGTGCCGCTTATTGGCCTGTGGTTGGAGGCTGACTTCACTTACGGAACGCACAACAGAGCCAGGAAAGAATTTTGCGCATGCCTGCAGTGAGACGTAGGTGCGTATGACTGAGATAGTGGAATTCACAGCGCAGAAGCAGTCAAGTGGCCAGACGCCACTAGTAGGCCTTAATTATTTTGCTTCTATTTTTTGAACGGCAGAGCTCAGACAGTAGACAGATACTGTAGGCAGCGTATATATGTATACTGTTTCAATGTGGACAGGATCACGGCGGTGATGTAACGGGCACCGCAGAGCCAGGAAACACTTCTGCGCACGCCTGCAGTGAGACGTAGGTGCGTAGGACTGAGATAGTGGAATTCACAGTGCAGAAGCAGTCAAGTGGCCAGACGCCACTAGTAGGCCTTAAGTATTTTGCTTCTATTTTTTGAACGGCAGAGCTGAGACAGTAGACAGATACTGTAGGCAGCGTATATATGTATACTGTTTCAATGTGGACAGGATAACGGCGGTGATGTAACGGGCACCGCAGAGCCAGGAAACACTTCTGCGCACGCCTGCAGTGAGACGTAGGTGCGTAGGACTGAGATAGTGGAATTCACAGCGCAGAAGCAGTCAAGTGGCCAGACGCCACTTGTAGGCCTTAATTATTTTGCTTCTATTTTTTGAACGGCAGAGCTGAGACAGTAGACAGATACTGTAGGCAGCTTATATATGTATACTGTTTCAATGTGGACAGGATAACGGCGGTGATGTAACGGGCACCGCAGAGCAAGGAAACACTTTTGCGCACACCTCCAGTGAGCCGTAGGTGCGTAGGACTGAGATAGTGGAATTCACAGCGCAGAAGCAGTCAAGTGGCTAGATGCCACTAGTAGGCCTTAGGTATTTTGCTTCTATTTTTTGAACGGCAGAGCTCAGACAGTAGACAGATACTGTAGGCAGCGTATATATGTATACTGTTTCAATGTGGACAGGATCACGGCGGTGATGTAACAGGCACCGCAGAGCCAGGAAAAACTTTTGCGCAAGCCTGCTGTAACGCTTAGCTGCGCATTAATTAGGACTACTAGCAGACACGCAGTACACTGAGGACGGTCACAGGCAGACCAAATATAATTTTTTTCCCAAAATTTGTTTGAAAAAGCCCACTGCCTATATAGCCTGTATATCTCTTTCACCTTTCCCACTGTGCCTGCCTCACCAGTACTGGCCCTATACTATGTACAATGAGTGGAGACTGAGGACGCAACGGTCTGCACGGCCGATATACAAAAAGAAAAAAAAATGTGCAACACTGCTAAAAGCAGCCTCAACAGTACTGCACACGGTCAGATGTTGCCCTAAGAAGGACCGTTGGGGTTCTTGAAGCCTAAAATAACTCCTAACACTCTCCCTATAGCAGCTCCAGCATCACCACCACTTTCCCTGAGCTATGTCAGAATGCATCTGTGGCGAGCCGCGGGAGGGGCCGATTTATATACTCGGGTGACACCTGATCTCGCCAGCCACTTACTGCAGAGGGGTGGTATAGGGCTTGAACGGCGCAGGGGGAAGTTGTAATGCCTTCCCTGTCTTTCTATTGGCCAGAAAAGCGCGCTAATGTCTCAGAGATGAAAGTGAAAGTAACTCGAGCATCGCGTGGTGCTCGTTTCGAATAACGAGCATCTCGAACACACTAATACTTGAACGAGTATCAAGCTCGGACGAGTACGTTCGCTCATCTCTAGTTTTTTTATTTTCATTTATTGCCCCCCTTACAGTCTTGTCGAGCCACACTGGCTTCCTTGTACTTGTAGTTCTTTTGTTTTAAAGGGTATGAACTGCTCACATCAGGTGATTAGGATGTTTTTAAGCTTTTCCCATTTGTTGTCTGTACCGATATTTTTGCTGAATGACAGCTGAATGACAGCTGGAAATTAATTATATTGTAGTCACTATTTCCCAAGTGCCCCTCAACCTGCACCCCTATTATTCGGTCTGGTTTGTTAGTTAATACTAAGTCCAGAGTTGCCCTTCCTCTAGTTGGCTCCTGCACAAGTTGGGTAAGGTAGTTATCTTTAATTGTTTTCAAGAACTTATGGCCCTTGTGAGATTTGCAGTTTTCCCATATCATATCTGGATAATTAAAGTCCCCCATGATAATTACTTCATTGCGGTTTGACACCTCTTCTATCCACCTTAATAATAAGATTTAAAGGGGTTGTCCCGTGAAAGCAAGTGGGATTAAGCACTTCTGTATGGCCATATTAATGCACTTTGTAATATACATCGTGCATTAAATATGAGCCATACAGAAGTTATTCACTCACTTGTCTGCCGTCCTCGCGCTGTCTCTGCGTCCCCGTCGCCATGGAGCCGTCTAATTTCTTCTTCTTAGTCCTTTTTACATGCGCTTGCGCAGTCAGTCTTTTCCCCACTGTGAACGATCCCCTCCAGCGTGCCCACGCGATACAGCTTGCCTGCGCATCCGCGAACCGGGACCAGCAGCCGCCAGAGAACCGGGACCAGCAGCCGCCAGCGATCCGGGACCAGCAGCCGCCAGGGATCCGGGATCAGCAGCCGCCAGCGATCCGGCACTAGCAGCCGCCAGCGATCCGGGACCAGCAGCCGCCAGCGATCCGGGACCAGCAGCCGCCAGCGATCCGGGACCGGCAGCCGCCAGCCACCCGGGACCAGCAGCCGCCAGCGATCTGGGACCAGCAGCCGCCAGCCACCCGGGACCAGCAGCCGCCAGCGATCTGGGACCAGCAGCCGCCAACGATCTGGGACCAGCAGCCGCTGGCCACCCGGGACCAGCAGCCGCCGGCCACCCGGGACCAGCAGCCGTCGGCCACCCGGGACCAGCAGCCGCCAGCCACCCGGGACCAGCAGCCGCCAGCCACCCAGGACCAGCAGCCGCCAGCCACCCGGGATGCATGGATGGATGTGTGTGCGTGTGTGCATAAGTGCGTGCGGATGCATGGATGGATAGATGGATGAGGCTGCATGGGCGGATGGATGAGGCCGAATGAGCGATTGTGTCACTATGTGACTATGCATGTATAAGTCTGTGTGGCTGCATGGATGGTTGGGACCGCATAGATGGTTGGGGCTGCATGGATGGTTCGGGCCGCATGGGCAGATGTGTGTCTCTGTGATGATGCATGTATTAGTCTGTGTGGATGCATGGATGGTTGAGGCTGCATGGGCGAATGTGTGTCTCTGTGATGATGCATGTATAAGTCTGCGTGGATGCATGGATAGATGTGTGTGCGTGTGTGCATAAGTGCGTGCGGATGCATGGATGGACGAATGGATGAGGCCACATGGGCGGATGGATGAGGCCACATGGGCAGATGGATGAGGCCGCATGGGCGATGTGTGTATATGTGATGATGCATGTATAAGTCTGTGTGGATGCATGGATGGTTGAGGCCGCATGGATGGTTGGGGCCGCATGGGCGGATGTGTGTCTCTGTGATGATGCATGTATAAGTCTGTGTGGATGCATGGATGGATGTGTGTGCATAAGTGCGTGCGGATGCATGGATGGACGGATGGATGAGGCCGCATGGGCGGATGGATGAGGCCGCATGGGCGGATGTGTGTCTATGTGATGATGCATGTATAAGTCTGTGTGGATGCATGGATGGTTGGGGTTGCATGGATGGTTGGGGCCGCATGGGCGGATGTGTGTCTCTGTGATGATGCATGTATAAGTCTGTGTGGATGCATGGATGGTTGGGGCCGCATGGGCGGATGGATGAGGCCGCATGGGCGGATGTGTGTCTATGTGATGATGCATGTATAAGTCTGTGTGGATGCATGGATGGATGAGGCCGCATGGATGGTTGGGGCCGCATGGGCGGATGTGTGTCTATGTGATGATGCATGTATAAGTCTGTGTGGATGCATGGATGGTTGGGGCCGCATGGGTGGATGTGTGTCTCTGTGATGATGCATGTATAAGTCTGTGCGAATGCATGGATGGTTGGGGCCGCATGGGCGGATGTGTGTCTATGTGATGATGCATGTATAAGTCTGTGTGGATGCATGGATGTATGAGGCCGCATGGATGGTTAGAGCCACATGGGCGGATGTGTGTCTATGTGATGATGCATGTATAAGTCTGTGTGGATGCATGGATGGATGAGGCCGCATGGATGGTTGGGGCCGCATGGGCGGGTGTGTCTATGTGATGATGCATGTATAAGTCTGTGTGGATGCATGGATGGTTGGGGCCGCATGGGCGGATGTGTGTCTCTGTGATGATGCATGTATAAGTCTGTGTGGATGCATGGATGGATGGGGCCGCATGGGCGGATGGATGAGGCCATGTGGATGTGTGTGTGTGTGTGTGTGTCTAGGGATGGATGCATGTATAGTGCTGATGGATGGATGTGTCTGTGTATATTTGTCTGTCTATCTGCGGGTGGGTGGGTTGGTTGTTGTAGCTTAGCATCTCGGTTGATCTACGCCGTCTTTAAAATGCAGAGTGTATATGTCGGAGCGCATCGGTGGCCAGTGGCGATTCCTGGGTTTGCACTCGTGATCTTCTTCCGAAGTCCCTGCAAGAGGGTGAGTATTTGCACCACATTTTCTTTCTTACTCACACACAGCAGATCACAGCCTCTTTAAAACACAAAATCACAATGCCTAGCTGTGTGGTTCCAACTTGCACCACATACTGGAAGAAGGGAGGTGAAAGTGCTTGTCTTCATGTGTTTCCAATGAATATGGCAAAAACAAGACTTTGGCTACAGCAGGCTCCTCACATCTTCGTGGACGTCGAAGAGTGGCTTAAAAAGATTTCCCAAAAAAAAGATTTTTATAGTTATCGGTTGTGCAGCAAACATTTCAAGGAGGATTGCTACATAATAGTCGGCGACCGTAAAAAATTGAAGCCCAATGCTGTGCCAAGTATATTCCCAACAGCGTTGGAAATTGAGACCCGAGCTAACCGGTTAGCGAAGAAAGGTGAACCTTCAAGAAAACCGAAAAATTGGGGAGACGCAACAGCCGGAAAGTTCAGCTGAAGAAACTTTGAGGGAAGAAACTTCAAGGGAAGAAACTTCGCGTGAAGAATCTATCCTGGATGCACCTAGCGCAGTTCAAGAAATTACCGCCGACGTGTATTTACAAGGTGATGAAACCCAGTTAGAAATTCCTTTGACAGTATTCAGTGAAGGTTGTGCAGTAGAAGCAAAGGTAATCGTCAATTTCAAAAGACAGTTTGAGGAAAGACGAACCGACACCGAAGCAAGCAATGCAGAAAGGGGTAAATGCAAGGCCTGCCAAGCAGCGGCAAATAAATCGCAACAGAGGACACAACTCCAGTCAAGAAGCATTGGCATCCAATGCAAAGTAATAGAAGCCAGTCCACACCAGAATCCAAGTTTATTTAAAATCCCACAGGGGACTCCGTGCTCTGCAACACCAGTAAAATCCAATATGGGTAATATTGCCGTCCAAGAGAAACCAGAAGAGAGCCCAATTTCAAAAACAGCAAATGAGGCCGATAGAATCGATATGCAACCATCAAGTTGCAATATTGCTTCTACTTTGGAGGAAAGCTTTTCCACTGTTTTTTCGGATGATCCAAACGACTCGACCTTTAGACTCTCGCAAGCATCGGAGAGTTCTGGTAGTGAGGATGTTGCCATTCCTTCTGATTCCGGTAACCCCTTGAGCTACCCCTTACCAGAATTTGAAAGCTTAGCTGCAACAGAGATGGACCCATCCGCTGAAGAAAAGTACATGGTTTTCAAAAGCTCCTTGATGGCTTTATTTTCCATGATCCCTTGCCCTTACAGAAAGCAATGCTTTCTGAAACTAATCCACGTCAGGATTTTCCCAAAGGGATCGATGGTAATTCTGAAATCTGTTTGCCAAAGAGGTCACACCTGCAACTTGTGGCGAAGCCAACCCCTCATCCACAATTGTCCGGCGGGGAACATTTTACTTGCTTCCAGTGTCCTTCTGAGCGGATCAAATTTCGCAAAAGTTAGTAATATGCTACAGATTCTGAAACTTTTAGGAATCTCAAAAACAACTTTCTACCACCAACATAACTTATTATTCCCAGTGATAGATAATCATTGGATGCAGCAGAGGGCAAATCTAATTGCACAAATGAAATCAACACCCGTGTGTTTAGCTGGCGATGGGCAATCCGATAGCCCTAGTTTTTCTGCAAAGTACACCGTGTACACTTTTTTGGAGTTGAAGAGCAAAAAAATTGTGGGCTTCACGGTGGAACAACTTGTTCCACCTGCTTCGTCTGTTTCGCTCGAAAGTACTGCATTCCGGAAAACACTACTTGAATTGATCCCCGGTGGATTAAACGTTCAAATTTTGGCAACCGATCGGCATGTTTCAATCCGTAAGGTAATTCACCAGGAATTCCCAGAAATAATGCACGAATTTGATGTCTGGCATGTGGCCAAAGCAGTTGGCAAGCAGTTGCTTGTGGCATCCAAAAGCACTCACTGCGCAACCATTGCCCCGTGGATATTGAGCCTCAAAAATCATCTGTGGTGGTGTTCGCATACCCGTAAAAGAAATCCCGATTTACTGGTAGAGAAATGGAAATCGGCAACAAATCACAGAATCGACGTTCACGAGTGGGAGAACAATGCCCAATATCACCGCTGCAGTCACGCACTTCTGGAACCAACCACCGCTTGGTTAGCCCCTGACAGTACAGCACACATCAAAGTCAAAACCGTGGTTCTGAAAACAAGCTTACTGAAAGACATCCGCCATCTTTCCAATTTTTGTCACACTGGCGATTTGGAGATTTATCACGCCAGTGTATTGAAATACAGGCCCAAACGAATTCATTTTTTTTATGACGGAATGGTGGCTAGAACTCAACTTGCTGTTCTAGACCACAATTACAACGTAGGTAGAATTCAAAAGCTCAGAA